>NC_054395.1:2806700-2824200 GCF_017976425.1 Toxotes jaculatrix | reverse complement strand
AGAAGTCCATTTGCCTTCAATCAACCCTTAGGACATGCAGGCTTACAGTGGAGAATCCTGCATGGCACTGTGGCAGTGAACTCTTTTTTTTCTGTCCTTGACTCCGCAGTGGAGGATGTATGTCCCTTCTGTGGTCAGGGAGAGACAGTGTTTCATTGTTTCTCTGAATGTGTACGTTTGACAACTCTGTTTGTTCTGTTGGAAGCCATCTTTCGTAGGTGTGGTGAACCTTTCACAAAGCATGTTTTTATTTGTGGTATAAAGTACAGCCATCAGAAGAAGAGTGTCAGTTTTTAAACTCTGTCATAGGGCAAGCTAAGATGGCAGTGTATGTGAGAAGGAGGAGGAAGGTGGAAGACATACTGGATGCAGATCTGCTCATAGTCTTTGTAAAAAACGTGAAGTGCAGACTCATGACAGATTTCAGTTATTAAGCTGTCAATGACATGGACAGTTTCTATGAGGTCTAGGGTGTTGGTGCAGATGGAGACATACTCTACTCAGTAAAAGAGGCACAATTAATTTTATAAATGTCTTGATGTGATGATAGTGATGGTGATGATGATTTAATGTGGTATGAATGATTTTGGTCTTGAGTGTACCGTGTATAGATAATTCAACAAATGTATGGTTAAAAATCAAAATCTCTCTATTTCTCACATAAATGACAAAGGCTTGGTTAGAGAATAAGAGTACACCCTTATGCCAAAAAGGTGATTTATGACCCTGATTTATGACCCTAACCCCCCCTCAACCCCCCCACCACGTAGCATAAGCCCCGCCCCTTGATGACGTCACTTCCTAACCCCTCCTCTATGACATCACTTCCTAGACCCTCCTCTATGATATCACTTCCTAGACCCTTCCACTGTATCCCCCCACCCCTGTATGACATCACTTACTAGACCCTCCCACTGTATCCCCCACTTCATTCATCCTAGCCACCCTTCATTGTTTTTTCATTCATTGAAACATATATATATAAATTAGGGGTCTTTGATGTGAACATTTGGGTGTGCTTGTTGTGAACATTTTGGTTGTGCTTGATGTGAACATTTGGCTGTGCTTGTTGTGAACATTTGTGTGTGCTTGTTGTGAACATTGGCTGCTTTCTCCTTGTGCTGTGGTCACATGGAAAGTGACAGAGTTCCAGATCAAAGGGGGCAATATGCAATGTTGTAGACTCTATGGCGTCTCGTGACGATGCATTTGTTGATTCGAGCGTGTCACAAAGGTGATAAATAATGTCTTCCTCCGTTTGCTAACCCCCTGTTTGCTTCCGACGCTCCTATCCCTGGGAAAACCCCTCCCCGCATCATCACACCTCTCCAATTTTCTGCAGGAAATAAATAAAATATATAAATAAAAGCCTTTATAAAAGTTCTGAAAAATACAAACTTTCAAAATAAAATAAAACTGAGGAGCGACAGAAGTCCTTTTCCCGTTCTTCCATGGTCCTTACTCTCTGCAGAGTGTGTGTGTGAAGGTCCGGATCATTAGAAAGTATCACACAGAGTTTCATATCAAACATATGAAATGTTGTAGACTCTAAGGCGTCTCACGGCAAAGCATCAAAGAAAAACAAAAACAGAGGTATAAATGTGCAAGTGAGAAAGTAACGTCGGTACATAGGAATCGGACTACATCGGCAAGATGACTCGCGGTAGGAATACGCATTTATCAGCTTGATCCTCCGGCTTTTTTAAAAATACCAAAAAACAAATGAAACATTTTGTATTTTTCTTAGAGATTATCGTTTGCGCTGAAATACACTCTCCTCCGCGTGAAAACTTTTATACTGGTAAATCTCCTCAGAACAGCTATTCATTTAAACGTCTTATTTTTTAAATTATTTAACAAGGGTTTCTCTTGTTAAAAGTGACTCCAGGGCCTCAAAAAATAAACGCCCTGAAGTTCCGGAAAAACAGGACGCTCCTACTGTAACGGGTAAGTCTTTGGTTTTATTTTTTAAATGTAATTTTCCAAAACTAAAAGAGACGCTGCTTACGGCTCGCCTCCTTGTTTCTACCGTGCTCAAACTTTGAAATGAATGCCGGCAAGGAAGTGACGTCGGGCGAGGGGGGCATGCCGGTTAGAATCTTCCGCCAATGTTTAGAGAGCAGCGCCGCCCTAGAGCGCCGTTCAAATCCTCTGTTTTTGCTTTTATTTCAAAATCATTATTACGGTATACTGGCAAAATAGAATCGAACCCTGCCAGGAGACAGGTGTCTAAGCTCTGCCTCAACAGCTTCTGGGGTAAGTTTGCCCAAAGAACAAACATGACAAAAACCGAGATTGTCAGTGACCCGGAGCAGTTTTTCCGCTTCATGTTTTCAGGACAGTATCATGTCAAGTACTTTGCCTTCCTCAGCGACAAAACCGCTATGGTTCAGTGGAAATACCACGAACGATGCATTGTACCCCCCGGCAGATCCAATAATGTTTTCATCGCTGCCTTCACCACCGCCTACAGCTGTATGTGTATCTGGAGCAGTTAGGAGACAGGGTCCTCTACACCGACACCGACAGCGTGATTTATTCGGTGAAAGAGGGAGAGTCCCCCTTGGAACTGGGTCACTATCTGGGGGATTTGACGGATGAGCTGGGAGGTGACAGTATTCAAGAATATGCCGCCACTGGTCCCAAAAGTTACGCCTACCAAACTAGAAATAGTAAAAAGGTAGTGATGCGTGTCAAGGGTATCACTCAGACCCGAGAGTGCAGCGAGCGAGTAAACTTTGATACTGTGAAAGAGCTGGTGGAGGGTTATTTGGACGAGTCTAGGGAGAGGAAGGGGCTGATTCACATCCCTCAGCAAAACATCGCTAGGGATAAAAAGAGACTGCTGCTGAAAAATTCAGCATTCCACAAAAAGTTCAGAGTGGTGTATGACAAAAGACGTCTGTTTAGCGACGGTACAAGTCTGCCTTTCGGCTATTGATCATATCACCATGTCTGTGATGGAAGAAATCAACTTTGACCCCAGACTTACTGCACCTTTTTCATGTCTGGTGGTGGGACCCAGCGGGTGTGGAAAAACCCATTTTGTAAAAAGTGTTTTAGAAAATTTAAAAGATGTTGTAAATATTGTACCGGAAAATGTAGTGTGGATTTATACTTCCTTTCAATCAATGTATGCTAAATTGCAAAAGACGAATAAAAATATTAAATTTGTTGAAGGTCTGCCTGAATCTTTTGAAGACGACAACCTGTTTCCTCCCGAGCAGAGTCACCTGATTATTCTGGATGATGTTATTTTTCAGGCCTCTGACCATCCTGAAGTGGTTAGAATTTTCACACAGTACAGACATCATAGACGTATGAGCGTCATGATGCTCACTCAAAATGTATTTCATCGAGGCAAATACAGCCGCACCATCAGTCTAAACAGTAATTATATGGTGCTCTTTAAAAATCCTCGGGATAAATTACAGGTGAATGTATTAGCTCATCAGATCTTTCCTTCCCAAAAAGCCCTTTTTCTGGAAAGTTTTGAAGACGCAGTCAAAGACCCTCACGGGTATTTAATCGTCGACCTCACGCCGACCTGCCCAGAACGGTACAGACTGAGGACCGGGATACTTCCTGGTCAGTGGCCGACGGTTTACGTTCCAAAACCCAGATAAATTCCTCCTCCTCCTCATCATGTCGGTGCTTATAAAAAGGAACGGTCCCTTACTCAAAGCTCTGTACCTGGCTACACCTCAGAAACGTCAAGATATTCTTGCTCACTCCTCGCCGGACTTTGTCAACGCCTTGTGTGAGATTGCAGTCAATCTTTTGAAAGGCAACATTCCCCTCTCATCTCAGCAATACACAAAACTAAAGAGACAGAAAAAAATTATCAGACTGCTGGCAGACAGAAAAGTGGGTTTGAAACGCAAAAAGCAAGTGTTGAAGAAGCAGACGGGCGGATTTATTTTACCCCTACTTTCAGCCGCTATACCTATCATCGGAAACCTTGTAGGAGGACTTATTAGAAAATAAAATGTCTCTGAAGACAAGCCAGAAAATGTTTCTCCTCTCACCCCAGCAGTTGAACCGCCTGACCCGTCCAGAATCTACTTCTATCAGACAGACGGCCCAAGATGATTTGGATGTTCAAATGAGAGAAATTTTAAACGAACCCGGATTGAGTTCCTATGAAAAAATTAAAAAATACAATGCGCTCCTGCAAAGATACCTCGCTCTGATCAAGCAGGGTCACAAAGAGGAACATCTAGTGACTTTGTCTTTGCATCATGACCCGTCGAGAGTGGTGGTTGAAGGAGTCCCCGCAGCAGAGGACATGATGGCAGCACCGTCGTCCGTGTCTCAAAAGGATTCAAGTGAGACGGAGCAGGATTTAGATGAAACGACTAGTGAGATATTAAAAAGTCTTCCTCCTCGTGATCGCAGAAATGCAGAGTATGTGATGAAGAAATTATCCGAGGGTGAGGGGGGCTGGACTTCAAAAGGGGAATTTGTTTATAAAGGGAAGACCGTGAAAGGGTCTCACCTGATTGATTTATTTAAAAACCTTTCTTATTAAAAAAAGGGCGCAAACCGTGCCACCGGCTGGTTGGACGAGTTTCTTGAGTGTTCTGAATGATCTTAATGTCCCATTATCTGTCGTGAATAACCCTCAAGCACGTGAACAGTTTCGTCGTCTCAAAACCAACGACTTGCCCGATCTTTGGGAGGGAGCCGAAGAGCAAGAAGAGAAAAAAAAAAGAAGAAGAAAAGTTAACCTATCTCCTCGATGGATTACACCGCCGGAAGAAGATAAAAAAACAAAAAGACCTTCTGGATGGATCGACTGTTCCCCATAAATGTAACAAATGACTCATACTCTGTCCTTTTCTCAATAAAATCTTTATTCATAAACGTGTCTACGGTATATTTTTTAGCATGCATTTTACAAGGATAAATGGGAGAAATAACAGGATCATCTGTAGCAATCTTTAAACATTTGTAAAGAACAAGTCAGGTGGGTAAAAGAGTCACACGGTGTAGACTTTCGGATACAGCGCTGGTATTTTTTCACAAAGTCAGTTAGTCATGTCATTTTTGGATGCGTCCTGATGGTACAAAGATAGCGTGCGCTGATACGATAATCCCCAGGCGCGTTGGCAGAGATAATAAACACAGTGATGGCCGCAGGCGGTGGACAGTGGGTGTTGAAGCTGTCGATTGTGGTACAATATCTCTGTAGAACAGTCTTCCAAAAACTGCATGATGGTCGAAGGGTAATGACCAAAGCTAGGGGGCAAACCATAAGAGTCAAAAAAGGTGGCTACGCCATTTTCTTCCAGAGTCAAAGCCAGCCAGTGCTCTCTAGGCATGTGAGATGGGTGTGTGTTGACGATAAAGTATGCGGGGGTTCTGAACAATAAAGTCAGCAAGGGGAGCTGATCCGAGGCCCACACGCCGCAAAACACATCCCCCAGCAGATGATGCAAAAGATTTTCCAGCTGATGGTTATCCATTTTTTAGTTAATAATAATCCACCAGCACCTGCCGTTTTGAGTTGATTTCCAAAATGGAATCGTAACAGGCGTACACAATCAGAGTGGTAGTGTGAGGCAGGGGAACTCTGAATCTCATCTCCAGTCTTAGATTCCCGTTGGAAATGGGGGACAAAGCGTCGTTGTTATCTCCCGGGTTGAGATTGAATACAAACAAAGAGTAACCGTCGTTAAATTCTCGACGATCGATGCTCAGAGGTAAATCTTTGAGATGTCTCCCTGTGGCCATGAACATGTAAAATTCTCTGACCGACATCCCTTCGTTAAATCCTGGTTGGAAAGCTTTGGCGGGGACCTGTTTGCCGTTCTGACAGAGGGCCAGATATTCCACGTCGTTGTGGATAAAATTGAAAGGCGACAGCTCTCTCGAGCCTGTGAAGGCTTCGTGGTTTACCATGCCCAAAACCACATATTTGGGCATAGCCCCGAGAAAGAGATTCTCCTGATTACATACCCTGGAATTCTCGGGAATGGAGTAGGTTTTCACATTGATGCGTGACAAGGGGTAGAGCGCGTTACCCTTCAGTAAAGCCGCTGCGTGACCTAAGCGAAAGGCCGGGGAAACTGTGACTTTTTTAACAAACAGAGAGGCCCCTAATATTTTCAAACGAAAATTGGAGTTGCGGGGTCCCATCAACAGCGACAGAGTCGCTGGAGCGGTTCAGTTTAATTCTCATATCTACGTTGTTCAAAAGGAGCCTCTCGCAGAAAAAGAGGTCGCCGTGGAGAGGACCCATCAGGTGTACTTCTCTAGAATTGGCCGTGTAGGAGGCTCTCTAATTCAGCCCTCTGTTAGGTCCATTATTGATCACTATAGAGTCCATGGCTCCCGCCGTATCTTTGTAAAAAAGACCCGCGCTAAATTGGCTCTTGAGCGTGTCTCCTGAAAAGTTGAGCAGAGTTTCAATGACGGCTCTGTAAGGGTGTGTGGCGCTAGACTGAGAAATCAGTCGATCCCCCAGAGTCACGTCGCATTGGCTGAACATTGTATTCAGAGGATAATTCACAAGGCGCATCATTCGCCAGGTCGGTACCGTCGCCGTTGGTAATTTTTACGCGCACGTGTAACAAAGTATCGTTGAGATCCAAATACTTTTCACCATCGCCTGGAATAAAAAACTCAATGGGGCCCCCGTCGGTGATGGCGGAGAGAGGTGAAATTTCCGTGTACATCTTATCTTCAACAGACAGCTGGGTCATGGGGGCTGAAAATAAATCCAGTTCCGCTAGAGTGCATTCGGGAGATTTATGATGTAAAAGAGCCATTTTCCTTGGAGTTTAAAAGATGTCAGACTTTCTGGTAGACTTCCTTCCCTTACACTTGCTTCTACCGAGTGAGTTTGTCTTTGAACCCTCACGTGCTTTTTTACTCACCTTGAAAATCACCTTTTCAATCTGCGCAATAACACTAAAATACCGCCGGAGCCCTCTTGCTTCTCGTGACCGTTTAATTTCCCTGCTGCATGGCTGATCACATCCGATGCGATGTGACTAGCGGCCGATTTAAGATGAGGTTTAGCGATGGCAAAACCTCTTTTGAGCAGAGGGGACACGAAACGAAATAATTTGGAAAATATAGAACCTATACCGCGACCGTACATGACGGGTGCTCCGTAAAACCCAGGTAAGGCACCCCCAACTTGGCTTTCGTAATAGCTGACAAAGCGTTGAGGATCTTCTCTCCAGCGTATCTGAGCCATGGCTTTTGTCTCGAAGCAGACCGTAACCGTTGACCGTCCGATAGATACTGAACAAGGGCCTTATCAGGCGTCGTAGTTATATAGAAACGGTGTTCGTCGAAAGTTAGCCGGTTTAAAGTGTAGCTTGACGATGGTCTTGCTGTAAACAAAGTTTACGTGTTTGTTGCGATCCGTTTTGATCTCGATGTTGATATTTTTGATGTACTTTTTTGACACGGGTACGTAATGTACAGTATGATATCTGATGCTCACCGTGTCGCCAAAATGCCCTTTGACGTTGACCACTCCCAAAAGCGAGGAGTAACTATCGCCCACCGTTTGATACTGAACAACGTCCGTGTAAACGTACAAGCTATTGAGCCCTGCGTCGAGATCAGCGGGGTAGGTGGCGGTACGGTTGGGTCCGAGAGTCCACCATTCCTCTGGTTTTAGGCCTAGCATGTAACCCAAGCGAGTGGGGACGAGGATTTTGTGCCGACCATCTCCTTTGAAGTCAAAGCGTTTGGTCACATTGTTGAAAGAAATGTCGCCGCTGGGGATGTGCTTTTTTAATGGCGGGACTATATGATCCAGGAGTTCTTTTGGACTGTCATAATATCCTCCCCTACCAAATATCATGTCACATCACGTTTGCCATCGACCCTACTCCGTCAGGCGGTTGACCTTCTTTCGGTTTTGACAATACAAAATAAGACCCGGCCGGAGATAAGTTATACAAGGTGTGGGGGTAAACAATTTCACAGAGAGCTACGACCCAGTCTCCACTCAGTTCGATGGGTTTAGCCAGATCCGTTGTGTAGCAGGAACTGGTGTTATTTTTAAACATTTCCATGCTAGCGTTGGAAGGCAGAGTAACGTAAAACCCATCTTGGTTTGAAGAGTCCATACCGAACCAGTGACTAGGGAACGAATAATGAAAGCCTGTGATACAGGCAGATTTAAATGTCTTTCAGATCCGAGGCTTTGACCCAACTGTTGAATTTCTCAGGCCAATTTTTCCAACGTACTAAAACCTGTTTTACACCCCTGACAGTACGTCGTTTCAAAATTTCTTCCACTTGGTACGTTCTGTCTTTAGTCATTTTTACTTTCTGCAACTCTGCTTCATAAAACAATCCCTGGATAGGTTCACCATCATAATCTTTGAGTCTGTATACGGGAGGAGTGCGAGGTAGACGGTCTGACACCGTAAATACTTCATCTGTGAAACTTTGTTCATATTTTTTATCAAACCTCCCTCGTAGTTTGGATATTCTGACCAGTTCCCCCTTCTTAAACTTCATCTTTGGCGCCTCTTGGTGTCGAGAGGGAAATGTGCCGTACAGATTTTGAAACACTTGGGAGATGTTCTCTGAGGTCACCTGCATAGGAGTCATTTTAATACTGCTATGGTAGCTGTTGTTGTAGCTGTCGACCAAATGTTGTAAGACATCGAGATATCGACGAGTGTTGTTGGCTGTAAAATATCTGCACATTCTAGTTTTTAGCGTACGGTTAAATCTTTCAATCACAGAGGCCTTCAGGTCGCTGGCTGTAGCAAAATGTACTATGCTATGCTTCTTCATCAGCGCCTCAAACTTTTGGTTGAAAAATTCTTTCCCCGCATCTGTCTGGAGCTTTTCTGGTATCTGACTATCTTGGAAAATAGAGTCAAAGGCAGACACTACCGCATCAGCCGTCTTTTTCTTTAACGTACGGACATAGGCCTTTTTGGAAAATACATCGATGACGGTTAATAAATACTTGTACCTATCGTTATGTTCGGACAGAGCCTGCATGTCACACAGGTCAGCTTGAAATTGGTTTAAAGGCCGGGGGACAAACACTCTGTTTCTGGGAAAATGTATTCTGACGGGTTTGTGTAGAGTGTAAGCATCTTGCTCTGATAAAAAATCTCTGACATTTTCCGCACTGACTTTCTCTCCTGTTTCATCTTGCACTGCTTTGCGAAGTCGTTCTACTCCACCAAAGCTGCCTGGATTAGCCGGGTTGGAATAAACTCTTTTCATAACCACAGTCTCCCCCATACCTCCCTTCTTCCCCTTCTAATGTTGAAATGAAGGAGCAATGAGACAAGAGCACTTTTTGTTGTTTTATTTCACAGCACACATGGTTTAAAAAATGAAATACTATGTTTTAGAGAAATAACAATTTTCACAGCACACATTATTTAAAAATGAAATACAATGTTTTAGAGAAATAACAATTTTCACAAAGGGGAAAAAATTAACGGTCATTCCAGTATTCAGTGACTGCTTGCAGTTGTTCCATTTTCACCGCGTCCTCTCCGACCAAGTCATCGTACATCTGACTGATGCTGTCGTTGATTTTCCTGACCTCTTTCAGTTCGTATAAAAGGGTCTCTACCACGCATCTGACTCTCTCGTCCCTGACTCGGATGTTACGCAGGGTCAGTAGATGCTGGATGGAAGGAATCAATCTGGGAGTAAAAGGTCTCCTCATCAGTCAGTAGTAGTTGCTCTGGTAAAAACGTTCTTCGAGTACTTCTAGACATAAGTGTTGGGTCTGGCTAGGATGGTTGACCAGACACCCGTAGCAGTTGTCACGGAGGAACTTGTGAAGAATCAGGTTGAGCAGATGGTACAAGCCGGATTTTACAGTCTCAATGAACGTTGATGAGATCCAACCATCGACTTCGTCAGTTGAAGAAGGGGTCAAGGAGTCCTTGGTGTCCTCCGTGTCTGAGGCGGTGGCGGGGGATGAGGGTGGCGGCGGAGGCGGTTGTGGTGAGGATGGTGGCGGAGGCAGTTGTGGTGAGGACGGTTGTGAAGCCGGGACTGAGACCTCCTCTGTGTTTGAGCCAGGTGGTAAGGTCTTTAGAAAGGCACAAAGCTTGGCGACCTCGATGCTGCCGGTCCGTTGGAATTCAAGCAGATCCCTCTGGATCTGCTCATGATTGGTTGAGTTCACGGACCCTCCTTTTAAACAGCAGGCCTCGTCGTGTTCCATCATGTCAGCAAATGTATCTTTTGTCTTTTCCAAGTCTCTTTTATAGCGTTTGAGGAGGTGTGATGTAGGAGGACGTTGCAGAGAGGCGGGGCTTGGCAAAGTCTAGAAGGACAAGGATTTTTTCACCAGTAAAGCATCCCTCCAGTTGCGACAGCTACAGAAAAGACTAGCGATATTTCCTTCTGCTTGATTCATCATTTCATGCCAGACATGAAATGGCAGGGCTAATAATGTGCGGAATACACCACAGTCTGAATTGAAATACTCCAAGACAAGGAGCTCCTCACTAGCAGGATCCTCAGACGTCCGCAGGCTGACCCGGAAGAACCATCGACTGCAGGGTGTAGTTTTGGACAGCCAAACAGCGCTGAAAATGATCCTTTTCTGTGCAAGCTACGCATCAGTGGGGAGAGGCTGCAAGCTGTCTCGGCCAGCCGATGCAGGGGAATCACGGACAGCAGGCTTCTCGATGCGTCGACGGGCTAGCAAGAGTTTCATCATACTCCAATCGACTGAAGTCAGTGTAGCTATATTGGACAGAGCACCCAAAGCTTCATCCTGATCCCGCTGATACATCCACAGTTCCCCTGTTTTGTACTTAAACACATAACCCCACCATCCACACAGTCCATAGGGCTCTAAAGACCATTCTTTTTTCAGAGAAGCAGCAGCAGGCATCTGCAGTCGTCGCAGATACATTGTTGTTTTCTTTGGAGCATTCGGTGTTGAAGGCATGTCTTCGTAGATGTTTACAGGCGTCTCACTAATCATCGCACCGGATACAACGGGCGTCTTTTGCTGAGACTGCCTTACGACGTCTTCTATCACTGTTTCTTCACGGATCACACCGTTTGTCTTGCGGGTCGCCTGTCTGGTCTTTCGTCGCAGACTCTCACCATATCGATCTCCCTCTGGAACAGAGAAAACAGCTCTGCGCTCGTTGTCACACTTTATTTTTCCGGCCATGATGACTGCTATACCGCTTCTTATACAACTCTTAACGTCTGTCGGAACCTATATAAGCGCTCTGCAGAAATTGGAGAGGTGTGATGATGCGGGGAGGGGTTTTCCCAGGGATAGGAGCGTCGGAAGCAAACGGGGGGTTAGCAAACGGAGGAAGGAGACATTATTTCTCACCTTTGTGACACGCTCGAATCAACAAATGCATCGTCACGAGACGCCATAGAGTCTACAACATTGCATATTGACCCTTTGATCTGAAACTCTGTCACTTTCCATGTGACCACAGCACAAGGAGAAAGCAGCCAATGTTCACAACAAGCACACACAAATGTTCACAACAAGCACAGCCAAATGTTCACATCAAGCACAACCAACCAATTTCACATCAAAGACCCCTAATTTATATTTGTTTATATATGTTTCAATGAATGAAAAAAACAATGAAGGGGGGTAGGATGAATGAAGTGGGGGATACAGTGGGAGGGTCTAGGAACTGATATAATAGAGAAGGGGTTAGGAAGTGACGTCATCAAAGGGCGGGGCTTATGCCACGTGGTGGGGGGTTGAGGGGGGGTTAGGGTCATAAATCACCTTTTTGGCATAAGGGTGTACATAACATAAATGAGAGAGGTTCACCAGACCAGATCTCTTCTAGGAACTTCTTGACAACGAAATGCCTTCTGGTGGAGAAGCTTGCTGCTGCTGGGTGCCTCGTACTCACAACAGCAAACCCTATAAACAGGCTGTTTATACATGCTAAAACACCACGAAGAAATCCAATGTTGAATAGGGACATTGATCATCTGGATTTCTCCACAAATCCAAGCACAAGAAGCCACGAAAAATGAGCTTTTCCACCTAACAAGAATTTTCTGACAACTCATCATCTGATAAAGTTTCTTACTATCTTTGATTACCTACAAGTCCATTTTTATCCAACACCGGCTCAGACACACAGTGATCTAGGGATGGCGTTTTGCTTCATTCTCAAAGATGGGGATAAAAGGCTTACAGCACCTGGTATTCCCAGGCGGTCTCCCATCCAAGTACCAACCAGGCCCTACCCTGCTTAGCTTCCGAGATCAGACGAGATCGGGCGTGCTCAGGGTGGTATGGCCGTAAGCAACAGCAAACCCTATAAACAGGCTCTTTATACATGCTAAAATTCCACGAACAAATCCAATGTTGAATAGGGACATTGATCATCTGGACTTCTCCACAAATCCAAGCACAAGAAGCCACGAAAAATGAGCTTTTCCACCTAACAAGAATTTTCTGACTACTCATCATCTGATAAAGTTTCTTACTATCTTTGATTACCTACAAGTCCATTTTTATCCAACACCGGCTCAGACACACAGTGATCTAGGGATGGCGTTTTGCTTCATTCTCAAAGATGGGGATAAAAGGCTTACAGCACCTGGTATTCCCAGGCGGTCTCCCATCCAAGTACTAACCAGGTCCTAACCTGCTTAGCTTCCGAGATCAGACGAGATCAGGCGTGCTCAGGGTGGTATGGCCGTAAGCAACAGCAAACCCTATAAACAGGCTCTTTATACATGCTAAAACGCCACGAACAAATCCAATGTTGAATAGGGACATTGATCATCTGGACTTCTCCACAAATCCAAGCACAAGAAGCCAAGAAAAATGAGCTTTTCCACCTAACAAGAATTTTCTGACTACTCATCATCTGATAAAGTTTCTTACTATCTTTGATTACCTACAAGTCCATTTTTATCCAACACCGGCTCAGACACACAGTGATCTAGGGATGGTGTTTCTCAAAGATGGGGATAAAAGGCTTACAGCACCTGGTATTCCCAGGCGGTCTCCCATCCAAGTACTAACCAGGCCCTACCCTGCTTAGTTTCCGAGATCAGACGAGATCGGGCGTGCTCAGGGTGGTATGGCCGTAAGCAACAGCAAACCCTATAAACAGGCTCTTTATACATGCTAAAACGCCACGAAGAAATCCAATGTTGAATAGGGACATTGATCATCTGGATTTCTCCACAAATCCAAGCACAAGAAGCCACGAAAAATGAGCTTTTCCACCTAACAAGAATTTTCTGACTACTCATCATCTGATAAAGTTTCTTACTATCTTTGATTACCAACAAGTCCATTTTTATCCAACACCGGCTCAGACACACAGTGATCTAGGGATGGCGTTTTGCTTCATTCTCAAAGATGGGGATAAAAGGCTTACAGCACCTGGTATTCCCAGGCGGTCTCCCATCCAAGAACTAACCAGGCCCTACCCTGCTTAGTTTCCGAGATCAGACGAGATCGGGCGTGCTCAGGGTGGTATGGCCGTAAGCAACAGCAAACCCTATAAACAGGCTCTTTATACATGCTAAAACGCCACGAAGAAATCCAATGTTGAATAGGGACATTGATCATCTGGATTTCTCTACAAATCCAAGCACAAGAAGCCACGAAAAATGAGCTTTTCCACCTAACAAGAATTTTCTGACTACTCATCATCTGATAAAGTTTCTTACTATCTTTGATTACCTACAAGTCCATTTTTATCCAACACCGGCTCAGACACACAGTGATCTAGGGATGGCGTTTTGCTTCATTCTCAAAGATGGGGATAAAAGGCTTACAGCACCTGGTATTCCCAGGCGGTCTCCCATCCAAGTACTAACCAGGCCCTACCCTGCTTAGCTTCCGAGATCAGACGAGATCGGGCGTGCTCAGGGTGGTATGGCCGTAAGCAACAGCAAACCCTATAAACAGGCTCTTTATACATGCTAAAACGCCACGAACAAATCCAATGTTGAATAGGGACATTGATCATCTGGACTTCTCCACAAATCCAAGCACAAGAAGCCACGAAAAATGAGCTTTTCCACCTAACAAGAATTTTCTGACTACTCATCATCTGATAAAGTTTCTTACTATCTTTGATTACCTACAAGTCCATTTTTATCCAACACCGGCTCAGACACACAGTGATCTAGGGATGGCGTTTTGCTTCATTCTCAAAGATGGGGATAAAAGGCTTACAGCACCTGGTATTCCCAGGCGGTCTCCCATCCAAGTACTAACCAGGCCCTACCCTGCTTAGCTTCCGAGATCAGACGAGATCGGGCGTGCTCAGGGTGGTATGGCCGTAAGCAACAGCAAACCCTATAAACAGGCTCTTTATACATGCTAAAACGCCACAAACAAATCCAATGTTGAATAGGGACATTGATCATCTGGACTTCTCCACAAATCCAAGCACAAGAAGCCACGAAAAATGAGCTTTTCCACCTAACAAGAATTTTCTGACTACTCATCATCTGATAAAGTTTCTTACTATCTTTGATTACCTACAAGTCCATTTTTATCCAACACCGGCTCAGACACACAGTGATCTAGGGATGGTGTTTCTCAAAGATGGGGATAAAAGGCTTACAGCACCTGGTATTCCCAGGCGGTCTCCCATCCAAGTACTAACCAGGCCCTACCCTGCTTAGCTTCTGAGATCAGACGAGATCGGGCGTGCTCAGGGTGGTATGGCCGTAAGCAACAGCAAACCCTATAAACAGGCTCTTTATACATGCTAAAACGCCACGAAGAAATCCAATGTTGAATAGGGACATTGATCATCTGGATTTCTCCACAAATCCAAGCACAAGAAGCCACGAAAAATGAGCTTTTCCACCTAACAAGAATTTTCTGACTACTCATCATCTGATAAAGTTTCTTACTATCTTTGATTACCTACAAGTCCATTTTTATCCAACACCGGCTCAGACACACAGTGATCTAGGGATGGCGTTTTGCTTCATTCTCAAAGATGGGGATAAAAGGCTTACAGCACCTGGTATTCCCAGGCGGTCTCCCATCCAAGTACTAACCAGGCCCTACCCTGCTTAGCTTCCGAGATCAGACGAGATCGGGCGTGCTCAGGGTGGTATGGCCGTAAGCAACAGCAAACCCTATAAACAGGCTCTTTATACATGCTAAAACGCCACAAACAAATCCAATGTTGAATAGGGACATTGATCATCTGGACTTCTCCACAAATCCAAGCACAAGAAGCCACGAAAAATGAGCTTTTCCACCTAACAAGAATTTTCTGACTACTCATCATCTGATAAAGTTTCTTACTATCTTTGATTACCTACAAGTCCATTTTTATCCAACACCGGCTCAGACACACAGTGATCTAGGGATGGTGTTTCTCAAAGATGGGGATAAAAGGCTTACAGCACCTGGTATTCCCAGGCGGTCTCCCATCCAAGTACTAACCAGGCCCTACCCTGCTTAGCTTCTGAGATCAGACGAGATCGGGCGTGCTCAGGGTGGTATGGCCGTAAGCAACAGCAAACCCTATAAACAGGCTCTTTATACATGCTAAAACGCCACGAAGAAATCCAATGTTGAATAGGGACATTGATCATCTGGATTTCTCCACAAATCCAAGCACAAGAAGCCACGAAAAATGAGCTTTTCCACCTAACAAGAATTTTCTGACTACTCATCATCTGATAAAGTTTCTTACTATCTTTGATTACCTACAAGTCCATTTTTATCCAACACCGGCTCAGACACACAGTGATCTAGGGATGGTGTTTCTCAAAGATGGGGATAAAAGGCTTACAGCACCTGGTATTCCCAGGCGGTCTCCCATCCAAGTACTAACCAGGCCCTACCCTGCTTAGCTTCCGAGATCAGACGAGATTGGGCGTGCTCAGGGTGGTATGGCCGTAAGCAACAGCAAACCCTATAAACAGGCTCTTTATACATGCTAAAACGCCACGAAGAAATCCAATGTTGAATAGGGACATTGATCATCTGGATTTCTCCACAAATCCAAGCACAAGAAGCCACGAAAAATGAGCTTTTCCACCTAACGCCTAAAAGGCTTACAGCACCTGGTATTCCCAGGCGGTCTCCCATCCAAGTATACATGCTAAAATGCCACGAAGAAATCCAATGTTGAATAGGGACATTGATCATCTGGATTTCTCCACAAATCCAAGCACAAGAAGCCACGAAAAATGAGCTTTTCCACCTAACAAGAATTTTCTGACTACTCATCATCTGATAAAGTTTCTTACTATCTTTGATTACCTACAAGTCCATTTTTATCCAACACCGGCTCAGACACACAGTGATCTAGGGATGGCGTTTTGCTTCATTCTCAAAGATGGGGATAAAAGGCTTACAGCACCTGGTATTCCCAGGCGGTCTCCCATCCAAGTACTAACCAGGCCCTACCCTGCTTAGCTTCCGAGATCAGACGAGATCGGGCGTGCTCAGGGTGGTATGGCCGTAAGCAACAGCAAACCCTATAAACAGGCTCTTTATACATGCTAAAACGCCACAAACAAATCCAATGTTGAATAGAGACATTGATCATCTGGATTTCTCCACAAATCCAAGCACAAGAAGCCACGAAAAATGAGCTTTTCCACCTAACAAGAATTTTCTGACTACTCATCATCTGATAAAGTTTCTTACTATCTTTGATTACCTACAAGTCCATTTTTATCCAACACCGGCTCAGACACACAGTGATCTAGGGATGGTGTTTCTCAAAGATGGGGATAAAAGGCTTACAGCACCTGGTATTCCCAGGCGGTCTCCCATCCAAGTACTAACCAGGCCCTACCCTGCTTAGCTTCCGAGATCAGACGAGATCGGGCGTGCTCAGGGTGGTATGGCCGTAAGCAACAGCAAACCCTATAAACAGGCTCTTTATACATGCTAAAACGCCACGAAGAAATCCAATGTTGAATAGAGACATTGATCATCTGGATTTCTCCACAAATCCAAGCACAAGAAGCCACGAAAAATGAGCTTTTCCACCTAACAAGAATTTTCTGACTACTCATCATCTGATAAAGTTTCTTACTATCTTTGATTACCTACAAGTCCATTTTTATCCAACACCGGCTCAGACACACAGTGATCTAGGGATGGCGTTTTGCTTCATTCTCAAAGATGGGGATAAAAGGCTTACAGCACCTGGTATTCCCAGGCGGTCTCCCATCCAAGTACTAACCAGGCCCTACCCTGCTTAGCTTCCGAGATCAGACGAGATCGGGCGTGCTCAGGGTGGTATGGCCGTAAGCAACAGCAAACCCTATAAACAGGCTCTTTATACATGCTAAAACGCCACAAACAAATCCAATGTTGAATAGGGACATTGATCATCTGGACTTCTCCACAAATCCAAGCACAAGAAGCCACGAAAAATGAGCTTTTCCACCTAACAAGAATTTTCTGACTACTCATCATCTGATAAAGTTTCTTACTATCTTTGATTACCTACAAGTCCATTTTTATCCAACACCGGCTCAGACACACAGTGATCTAGGGATGGTGTTTCTCAAAGATGGGGATAAAAGGCTT
>NC_054395.1:2769200-2771700 GCF_017976425.1 Toxotes jaculatrix | reverse complement strand
TAAAACGCCACAAACAAATCCAATGTTGAATAGAGACATTGATCATCTGGATTTCTCCACAAATCCAAGCACAAGAAGCCACGAAAAATGAGCTTTTCCACCTAACAAGAATTGTCTGACTACTCATCATCTGATAAAGTTTCTTACTATCTTTGATTACCTACAAGTCCATTTTTATCCAACACCGGCTCAGACACACAGTGATCTAGGGATGGCGTTTTGCTTCATTCTCAAAGATGGGGATAAAAGGCTTACAGCACCTGGTATTCCCAGGCGGTCTCCCATCCAAGTACTAACCAGGCCCTACCCTGCTTAGCTTCCGAGATCAGACGAGATCGGGCGTGCTCAGGGTGGTATGGCCGTAAGCAACAGCAAACCCTATAAACAGGCTCTTTATACATGCTAAAACGCCACAAACAAATCCAATGTTGAATAGGGACATTGATCATCTGGACTTCTCCACAAATCCAAGCACAAGAAGCCACGAAAAATGAGCTTTTCCACCTAACAAGAATTTTCTGACTACTCATCATCTGATAAAGTTTCTTACTATCTTTGATTACCTACAAGTCCATTTTTATCCAACACCGGCTCAGACACACAGTGATCTAGGGATGGCGTTTTGCTTCATTCTCAAAGATGGGGATAAAAGGCTTACAGCACCTGGTATTCCCAGGCGGTCTCCCATCCAAGTACTAACCAGGCCCTACCCTGCTTAGCTTCCGAGATCAAACGAGATCGGGCGTGCTCAGGGTGGTATGGCCGTAAGCAACAGCAAACCCTATAAACAGGCTCTTTATACATGCTAAAACGCCACAAACAAATCCAATGTTGAATAGAGACATTGATCATCTGGATTTCTCCACAAATCCAAGCACAAGAAGCCACGAAAAATGAGCTTTTCCACCTAACAAGAATTTTCTGACTACTCATCATCTGATAAAGTTTCTTACTATCTTTGATTACCTACAAGTCCATTTTTATCCAACACCGGCTCAGACACACAGTGATCTAGGGATGGTGTTTCTCAAAGATGGGGATAAAAGGCTTACAGCACCTGGTATTCCCAGGCGGTCTCCCATCCAAGTACTAACCAGGCCCTACCCTGCTTAGCTTCCGAGATCAGACGAGATCGGGCGTGCTCAGGGTGGTATGGCCGTAAGCAACAGCAAACCCTATAAACAGGCTCTTTATACATGCTAAAACGCCACGAAGAAATCCAATGTTGAATAGGGACATTGATCATCTGGATTTCTCCACAAATCCAAGCACAAGAAGCCACGAAAAATGAGCTTTTCCACCTAACAAGAATTTTCTGACTACTCATCATCTGATAAAGTTTCTTACTATCTTTGATTACCTACAAGTCCATTTTTATCCAACACCGGCTCAGACACACAGTGATCTAGGGATGGCGTTTTGCTTCATTCTCAAAGATGGGGATAAAAGGCTTACAGCCACCTGGTATTCCCAGGCGGTCTCCCATCCAAGTACCAACCAGGCCCTACCCTGCTTAGCTTCCGAGATCAGACGAGATCGCGCGTGCTCAGGGTGGTATGGCCGTAAGCAACAGCAAACCCTATAAACAGGCTCTTTATACATGCTAAAACGCCACGAAGAAATCCAATGTTGAATAGGGACATTGATCATCTGGATTTCTCCACAAATCCAAGCACAAGAAGCCACGAAAAATGAGCTTTTCCACCTAACGCCTAAAAGGCTTACAGCACCTGGTATTCCCAGGCGGTCTCCCATCCAAGTATACATGCTAAAATGCCACGAAGAAATCCAATGTTGAATAGGGACATTGATCATCTGGATTTCTCCACAAATCCAAGCACAAGAAGCCACGAAAAATGAGCTTTTCCACCTAACAAGAATTTTCTGACTACTCATCATCTGATAAAGTTTCTTACTATCTTTGATTACCTACAAGTCCATTTTTATCCAACACCGGCTCAGACACACAGTGATCTAGGGATGGTGTTTCTCAAAGATGGGGATAAAAGGCTTACAGCACTTGGTATTCCCAGGCTGTCTCCCATCCAAGTACTAACCAGGCCCTACCCTGCTTAGTTTCCGAGATCAAACGAGATCGGGCGTGCTCAGGGTGGTATGGCCGTAAGCAACAGCAAACCCTATAAACAGGCTCTTTATACATGCTAAAACGCCACGAAGAAATCCAATGTTGAATAGGGACATTGATCATCTGGATTTCTCCACAAATCCAAGCACAAGAAGCCACGAAAAATGAGCTTTTCCACCTAACAAGAATTTTCTGACTACTCATCATCTGATAAAGTTTCTTACTATCTTTGATTACCTACAAGTCCATTTTTATCCAACACCGGCTCAGACACACAGTGATCTAGGGATGGCGTTTTGCTTCATTCTCAAAGATGGGGATAAAAGGCTTACAGCACCTGGTATTCCCAGGCGGTCTCCCATCCAAGTACTAACCAGGCCCTACCCTGCTTAGCTTCCGAGATCAGACGAGATC
>NC_054395.1:2761700-2764200 GCF_017976425.1 Toxotes jaculatrix | reverse complement strand
TAAAGTTTCTTACTATCTTTGATTACCTACAAGTCCATTTTTATCCAACACCGGCTCAGACACACAGTGATCTAGGGATGGTGTTTCTCAAAGATGGGGATAAAAGGCTTACAGCACCTGGTATTCCCAGGCGGTCTCCCATCCAAGTACTAACCAGGCCCTACCCTGCTTAGCTTCCGAGATCAGACGAGATCGGGCGTGCTCAGGGTGGTATGGCCGTAAGCAACAGCAAACCCTATAAACAGGCTCTTTATACATGCTAAAACGCCACAAACAAATCCAATGTTGAATAGAGACATTGATCATCTGGATTTCTCCACAAATCCAAGCACAAGAAGCCACGAAAAATGAGCTTTTCCACCTAACAAGAATTGTCTGACTACTCATCATCTGATAAAGTTTCTTACTATCTTTGATTACCTACAAGTCCATTTTTATCCAACACCGGCTCAGACACACAGTGATCTAGGGATGGCGTTTTGCTTCATTCTCAAAGATGGGGATAAAAGGCTTACAGCACCTGGTATTCCCAGGCGGTCTCCCATCCAAGTACTAACCAGGCCCTACCCTGCTTAGCTTCCGAGATCAGACGAGATCGGGCGTGCTCAGGGTGGTATGGCCGTAAGCAACAGCAAACCCTATAAACAGGCTCTTTATACATGCTAAAACGCCACAAACAAATCCAATGTTGAATAGGGACATTGATCATCTGGACTTCTCCACAAATCCAAGCACAAGAAGCCACGAAAAATGAGCTTTTCCACCTAACAAGAATTTTCTGACTACTCATCATCTGATAAAGTTTCTTACTATCTTTGATTACCTACAAGTCCATTTTTATCCAACACCGGCTCAGACACACAGTGATCTAGGGATGGCGTTTTGCTTCATTCTCAAAGATGGGGATAAAAGGCTTACAGCACCTGGTATTCCCAGGCGGTCTCCCATCCAAGTACTAACCAGGCCCTACCCTGCTTAGCTTCCGAGATCAAACGAGATCGGGCGTGCTCAGGGTGGTATGGCCGTAAGCAACAGCAAACCCTATAAACAGGCTCTTTATACATGCTAAAACGCCACAAACAAATCCAATGTTGAATAGAGACATTGATCATCTGGATTTCTCCACAAATCCAAGCACAAGAAGCCACGAAAAATGAGCTTTTCCACCTAACAAGAATTTTCTGACTACTCATCATCTGATAAAGTTTCTTACTATCTTTGATTACCTACAAGTCCATTTTTATCCAACACCGGCTCAGACACACAGTGATCTAGGGATGGTGTTTCTCAAAGATGGGGATAAAAGGCTTACAGCACCTGGTATTCCCAGGCGGTCTCCCATCCAAGTACTAACCAGGCCCTACCCTGCTTAGCTTCCGAGATCAGACGAGATCGGGCGTGCTCAGGGTGGTATGGCCGTAAGCAACAGCAAACCCTATAAACAGGCTCTTTATACATGCTAAAACGCCACGAAGAAATCCAATGTTGAATAGGGACATTGATCATCTGGATTTCTCCACAAATCCAAGCACAAGAAGCCACGAAAAATGAGCTTTTCCACCTAACAAGAATTTTCTGACTACTCATCATCTGATAAAGTTTCTTACTATCTTTGATTACCTACAAGTCCATTTTTATCCAACACCGGCTCAGACACACAGTGATCTAGGGATGGCGTTTTGCTTCATTCTCAAAGATGGGGATAAAAGGCTTACAGCCACCTGGTATTCCCAGGCGGTCTCCCATCCAAGTACCAACCAGGCCCTACCCTGCTTAGCTTCCGAGATCAGACGAGATCGCGCGTGCTCAGGGTGGTATGGCCGTAAGCAACAGCAAACCCTATAAACAGGCTCTTTATACATGCTAAAACGCCACGAAGAAATCCAATGTTGAATAGGGACATTGATCATCTGGATTTCTCCACAAATCCAAGCACAAGAAGCCACGAAAAATGAGCTTTTCCACCTAACGCCTAAAAGGCTTACAGCACCTGGTATTCCCAGGCGGTCTCCCATCCAAGTATACATGCTAAAATGCCACGAAGAAATCCAATGTTGAATAGGGACATTGATCATCTGGATTTCTCCACAAATCCAAGCACAAGAAGCCACGAAAAATGAGCTTTTCCACCTAACAAGAATTTTCTGACTACTCATCATCTGATAAAGTTTCTTACTATCTTTGATTACCTACAAGTCCATTTTTATCCAACACCGGCTCAGACACACAGTGATCTAGGGATGGTGTTTCTCAAAGATGGGGATAAAAGGCTTACAGCACTTGGTATTCCCAGGCTGTCTCCCATCCAAGTACTAACCAGGCCCTACCCTGCTTAGTTTCCGAGATCAAACGAGATCGGGCGTGCTCAGGGTGGTATGGCCGTAAGCAACAGCAAACCCTATAAACAGGCTCTTTATACATGCTAAAACGCCACGAAGAAATCCAATGTTGAATAGGGACATTGATCATCTGGATTTCTCCACAAATCCAAGCACAAGAA
>NC_054395.1:2754200-2756700 GCF_017976425.1 Toxotes jaculatrix | reverse complement strand
TCTCCCATCCAAGTACTAACCAGGCCCTACCCTGCTTAGCTTCCGAGATCAGACGAGATCGGGCGTGCTCAGGGTGGTATGGCCGTAAGCAACAGCAAACCCTATAAACAGGCTCTTTATACATGCTAAAACGCCACGAAGAAATCCAATGTTGAATAGGGACATTGATCATCTGGACTTCTCCACAAATCCAAGCACAAGAAGCCACGAAAAATGAGCTTTTCCACCTAACAAGAATTTTCTGACTACTCATCATCTGATAAAGTTTCTTACTATCTTTGATTACCTACAAGTCCATTTTTATCCAACACCGGCTCAGACACACAGTGATCTAGGGATGGTGTTTCTCAAAGATGGGGATAAAAGGCTTACAGCACCTGGTATTCCCAGGCGGTCTCCCATCCAAGTACTAACCAGGCCCTACCCTGCTTAGCTTCCGAGATCAAACGAGATCGGGCGTGCTCAGGGTGGTATGGCCGTAAGCAACAGCAAACCCTATAAACAGGCTCTTTATACATGCTAAAACGCCACAAACAAATCCAATGTTGAATAGAGACATTGATCATCTGGATTTCTCCACAAATCCAAGCACAAGAAGCCACGAAAAATGAGCTTTTCCACCTAACAAGAATTTTCTGACTACTCATCATCTGATAAAGTTTCTTACTATCTTTGATTACCTACAAGTCCATTTTTATCCAACACCGGCTCAGACACACAGTGATCTAGGGATGGTGTTTCTCAAAGATGGGGATAAAAGGCTTACAGCACCTGGTATTCCCAGGCGGTCTCCCATCCAAGTACTAACCAGGCCCTACCCTGCTTAGCTTCCGAGATCAGACGAGATCGGGCGTGCTCAGGGTGGTATGGCCGTAAGCAACAGCAAACCCTATAAACAGGCTCTTTATACATGCTAAAACGCCACGAAGAAATCCAATGTTGAATAGGGACATTGATCATCTGGATTTCTCCACAAATCCAAGCACAAGAAGCCACGAAAAATGAGCTTTTCCACCTAACAAGAATTTTCTGACTACTCATCATCTGATAAAGTTTCTTACTATCTTTGATTACCTACAAGTCCATTTTTATCCAACACCGGCTCAGACACACAGTGATCTAGGGATGGCGTTTTGCTTCATTCTCAAAGATGGGGATAAAAGGCTTACAGCACCTGGTATTCCCAGGCGGTCTCCCATCCAAGTACTAACCAGGCCCTACCCTGCTTAGCTTCCGAGATCAGACGAGATCGGGCGTGCTCAGGGTGGTATGGCCGTAAGCAACAGCAAACCCTATAAACAGGCTCTTTATACATGCTAAAACGCCACAAACAAATCCAATGTTGAATAGGGACATTGATCATCTGGACTTCTCCACAAATCCAAGCACAAGAAGCCACGAAAAATGAGCTTTTCCACCTAACAAGAATTTTCTGACTACTCATCATCTGATAAAGTTTCTTACTATCTTTGATTACCTACAAGTCCATTTTTATCCAACACCGGCTCAGACACACAGTGATCTAGGGATGGCGTTTTGCTTCATTCTCAAAGATGGGGATAAAAGGCTTACAGCACCTGGTATTCCCAGGCGGTCTCCCATCCAAGTACTAACCAGGCCCTACCCTGCTTAGCTTCCGAGATCAAACGAGATCGGGCGTGCTCAGGGTGGTATGGCCGTAAGCAACAGCAAACCCTATAAACAGGCTCTTTATACATGCTAAAACGCCACAAACAAATCCAATGTTGAATAGAGACATTGATCATCTGGATTTCTCCACAAATCCAAGCACAAGAAGCCACGAAAAATGAGCTTTTCCACCTAACAAGAATTTTCTGACTACTCATCATCTGATAAAGTTTCTTACTATCTTTGATTACCTACAAGTCCATTTTTATCCAACACCGGCTCAGACACACAGTGATCTAGGGATGGTGTTTCTCAAAGATGGGGATAAAAGGCTTACAGCACCTGGTATTCCCAGGCGGTCTCCCATCCAAGTACTAACCAGGCCCTACCCTGCTTAGCTTCCGAGATCAGACGAGATCGGGCGTGCTCAGGGTGGTATGGCCGTAAGCAACAGCAAACCCTATAAACAGGCTCTTTATACATGCTAAAACGCCACGAAGAAATCCAATGTTGAATAGGGACATTGATCATCTGGATTTCTCCACAAATCCAAGCACAAGAAGCCACGAAAAATGAGCTTTTCCACCTAACAAGAATTTTCTGACTACTCATCATCTGATAAAGTTTCTTACTATCTTTGATTACCTACAAGTCCATTTTTATCCAACACCGGCTCAGACACACAGTGATCTAGGGATGGCGTTTTGCTTCATTCTCAAAGATGGGGATAAAAGGCTTACAGCCACCTGGTATTCCCAGGCGGTCTCCCATCCAAGTACCAACCAGGCCCTACCCTGCTTAGCTTCCGAGATCAGACGAGATCGCGCGTGCTCAGGGTGGTATGGCCGTAAGCAACAGCAAACCCTATAAA
>NC_054395.1:2739200-2749200 GCF_017976425.1 Toxotes jaculatrix | reverse complement strand
ATCTGGATTTCTCCACAAATCCAAGCACAAGAAGCCACGAAAAATGAGCTTTTCCACCTAACAAGAATTTTCTGACTACTCATCATCTGATAAAGTTTCTTACTATCTTTGATTACCTACAAGTCCATTTTTATCCAACACCGGCTCAGACACACAGTGATCTAGGGATGGCGTTTTGCTTCATTCTCAAAGATGGGGATAAAAGGCTTACAGCACCTGGTATTCCCAGGCGGTCTCCCATCCAAGTACTAACCAGGCCCTACCCTGCTTAGCTTCCGAGATCAGACGAGATCGGGCGTGCTCAGGGTGGTATGGCCGTAAGCAACAGCAAACCCTATAAACAGGCTCTTTATACATGCTAAAACGCCACAAACAAATCCAATGTTGAATAGGGACATTGATCATCTGGACTTCTCCACAAATCCAAGCACAAGAAGCCACGAAAAATGAGCTTTTCCACCTAACAAGAATTTTCTGACTACTCATCATCTGATAAAGTTTCTTACTATCTTTGATTACCTACAAGTCCATTTTTATCCAACACCGGCTCAGACACACAGTGATCTAGGGATGGCGTTTTGCTTCATTCTCAAAGATGGGGATAAAAGGCTTACAGCACCTGGTATTCCCAGGCGGTCTCCCATCCAAGTACTAACCAGGCCCTACCCTGCTTAGCTTCCGAGATCAAACGAGATCGGGCGTGCTCAGGGTGGTATGGCCGTAAGCAACAGCAAACCCTATAAACAGGCTCTTTATACATGCTAAAACGCCACAAACAAATCCAATGTTGAATAGAGACATTGATCATCTGGATTTCTCCACAAATCCAAGCACAAGAAGCCACGAAAAATGAGCTTTTCCACCTAACAAGAATTTTCTGACTACTCATCATCTGATAAAGTTTCTTACTATCTTTGATTACCTACAAGTCCATTTTTATCCAACACCGGCTCAGACACACAGTGATCTAGGGATGGTGTTTCTCAAAGATGGGGATAAAAGGCTTACAGCACCTGGTATTCCCAGGCGGTCTCCCATCCAAGTACTAACCAGGCCCTACCCTGCTTAGCTTCCGAGATCAGACGAGATCGGGCGTGCTCAGGGTGGTATGGCCGTAAGCAACAGCAAACCCTATAAACAGGCTCTTTATACATGCTAAAACGCCACGAAGAAATCCAATGTTGAATAGGGACATTGATCATCTGGATTTCTCCACAAATCCAAGCACAAGAAGCCACGAAAAATGAGCTTTTCCACCTAACAAGAATTTTCTGACTACTCATCATCTGATAAAGTTTCTTACTATCTTTGATTACCTACAAGTCCATTTTTATCCAACACCGGCTCAGACACACAGTGATCTAGGGATGGCGTTTTGCTTCATTCTCAAAGATGGGGATAAAAGGCTTACAGCCACCTGGTATTCCCAGGCGGTCTCCCATCCAAGTACCAACCAGGCCCTACCCTGCTTAGCTTCCGAGATCAGACGAGATCGCGCGTGCTCAGGGTGGTATGGCCGTAAGCAACAGCAAACCCTATAAACAGGCTCTTTATACATGCTAAAACGCCACGAAGAAATCCAATGTTGAATAGGGACATTGATCATCTGGATTTCTCCACAAATCCAAGCACAAGAAGCCACGAAAAATGAGCTTTTCCACCTAACGCCTAAAAGGCTTACAGCACCTGGTATTCCCAGGCGGTCTCCCATCCAAGTATACATGCTAAAATGCCACGAAGAAATCCAATGTTGAATAGGGACATTGATCATCTGGATTTCTCCACAAATCCAAGCACAAGAAGCCACGAAAAATGAGCTTTTCCACCTAACAAGAATTTTCTGACTACTCATCATCTGATAAAGTTTCTTACTATCTTTGATTACCTACAAGTCCATTTTTATCCAACACCGGCTCAGACACACAGTGATCTAGGGATGGCGTTTTGCTTCATTCTCAAAGATGGGGATAAAAGGCTTACAGCACCTGGTATTCCCAGGCGGTCTCCCATCCAAGTACTAACCAGGCCCTACCCTGCTTAGCTTCCGAGATCAGACGAGATCGGGCGTGCTCAGGGTGGTATGGCCGTAAGCAACAGCAAACCCTATAAACAGGCTCTTTATACATGCTAAAACGCCACGAAGAAATCCAATGTTGAATAGGGACATTGATCATCTGGATTTCTCCACAAATCCAAGCACAAGAAGCCACGAAAAATGAGCTTTTCCACCTAACAAGAATTTTCTGACTACTCATCATCTGATAAAGTTTCTTACTATCTTTGATTACCTACAAGTCCATTTTTATCCAACACCGGCTCAGACACACAGTGATCTAGGGATGGTGTTTCTCAAAGATGGGGATAAAAGGCTTACAGCACCTGGTATTCCCAGGCGGTCTCCCATCCAAGTACTAACCAGGCCCTACCCTGCTTAGTTTCCGAGATCAGACGAGATCGGGCGTGCTCAGGGTGGTATGGCCGTAAGCAACAGCAAACCCTATAAACAGGCTCTTTATACATGCTAAAACGCCAAGAAGAAATCCAATGTTGAATAGGGACATTGATCATCTGGATTTCTCCACAAATCCAAGCACAAGAAGCCACGAAAAATGAGCTTTTCCACCTAACAAGAATTTTCTGACTACTCATCATCTGATAAAGTTTCTTACTATCTTTGATTACCTACAAGTCCATTTTTATCCAACACCGGCTCAGACACACAGTGATCTAGGGATGGTGTTTCTCAAAGATGGGGATAAAAGGCTTACAGCACCTGGTATTCCCAGGCGGTCTCCCATCCAAGTACTAACCAGGCCCTACCCTGCTTAGCTTCCGAGATCAGACGAGATCGGGCGTGCTCAGGGTGGTATGGCCGTAAGCAACAGCAAACCCTATAAACAGGCTCTTTATACATGCTAAAACGCCACAAACAAATCCAATGTTGAATAGGGACATTGATCATCTGGATTTCTCCACAAATCCAAGCACAAGAAGCCACGAAAAATGAGCTTTTCCACCTAAAAAGAATTTTCTGACTACTCATCATCTGATAAAGTTTCTTACTATCTTTGATTACCTACAAGTCCATTTTTATCCAACACCGGCTCAGACACACAGTGATCTAGGGATGGCGTTTTGCTTCATTCTCAAAGATGGGGATCAAAGGCTTACAGCACCTGGTATTCCCAGGCGGTCTCCCATCCAAGTACTAACCAGGCCCTACCCTGCTTAGCTTCCGAGATCAGACGAGATCGGGCGTGCTCAGGGTGGTATGGCCGTAAGCAACAGCAAACCCTATAAACAGGCTCTTTATACATGCTAAAACGCCACAAACAAATCCAATGTTGAATAGAGACATTGATCATCTGGATTTCTTCACAAATCCAAGCACAAGAAGCCACGAAAAATGAGCTTTTCCACCTAACAACAATTTTCTGACTACTCATCATCTGATAAAGTTTCTTACTATCTTTGATTACCTACAAGTCCATTTTTATCCAACACCGGCTCAGACACACAGTGATCTAGGGATGGTGTTTCTCAAAGATGGGGATAAAAGGCTTACAGCACCTGGTATTCCCAGGCGGTCTCCCATCCAAGTACTAACCAGGCCCTACCCTGTTTAGCTTCCGAGATCAGACGAGATCGGGCGTGCTCAGGGTGGTATGGCCGTAAGCAACAGCAAACCCTATAAACAGGCTCTTTATACATGCTAAAACGCCACGAAGAAATCCAATGTTGAATAGGGACATTGATCATCTGGATTTCTCCACAAATCCAAGCACAAGAAGCCACGAAAAATGAGCTTTTCCACCTAACAAGAATTTTCTGACTACTCATCATCTGATAAAGTTTCTTACTATCTTTGATTACCTACAAGTCCATTTTTATCCAACACCGGCTCAGACACACAGTGATCTAGGGATGGTGTTTCTCAAAGATGGGGATAAAAGGCTTACAGCACCTGGTATTCCCAGGCGGTCTCCCATCCAAGTACTAACCAGGCCCTACCCTGCTTAGTTTCCGAGATCAGACGAGATCGGGCGTGCTCAGGGTGGTATGGCCGTAAGCAACAGCAAACCCTATAAACAGGCTCTTTATACATGCTAAAACGCCACGAAGAAATCCAATGTTGAATAGGGACATTGATCATCTGGATTTCTCCACAAATCCAAGCACAAGAAGCCACGAAAAATGAGCTTTTCCACCTAACAAGAATTTTCTGACTACTCATCATCTGATAAAGTTTCTTACTATCTTTGATTACCTACAAGTCCATTTTTATCCAACACCGGCTCAGACACACAGTGATCTAGGGATAGCGTTTTGCTTCATTCTCAAAGATGGGGATAAAAGGCTTACAGCACCTGGTATTCGCAGGCGGTCTCCCATCCAAGTACTAACCAGGCCCTACCCTGCTTAGCTTCCGAGATCAGACGAGATCAGGCGTGCTCAGGGTGGTATGGCCGTAAGCAACAGCAAACCCTATAAACAGGCTCTTTATACATGCTCAAACGCCACGAAGAAATCCAATGTTGAATAGAGACATTGATCATCTGGATTTCTCCACAAATCCAAGCACAAGAAGCCACGAAAAATGAGCTTTTCCACCTAACAAGAATTTTCTGACTACTCATCATCTGATAAAGTTTCTTACTATCTTTGATTACCTACAAGTCCATTTTTATCCAACACCGGCTCAGACACACAGTGATCTAGGGATGGTGTTTCTCAAAGATGGGAAAAAAAAGGCTTACAGCACCTGGTATTCCCAGGCGGTCTCCCATCCAAGTACTAACCAGGCCCTACCCTGCTTAGCTTCCGAGATCAGACGAGATCGGGCGTGCTCAGGGTGGTATGGCCGTAAGCAACAGCAAACCCTATAAACAGGCTCTTTATACATGCTAAAACGCCACGAAGAAATCCAATGTTGAATAGGGACATTGATCATCTGGATTTCTCCACAAATCCAAGCACAAGAAGCCACGAAAAATGAGCTTTTCCACCTAACAAGAATTTTCTGACTACTCATCATCTGATAAAGTTTCTTACTATCTTTGATTACCTACAAGTCCATTTTTATCCAACACCGGCTCAGACACACAGTGATCTAGGGATGGCGTTTTGCTTCATTCTCAAAGATGGGGATAAAAGGCTTACAGCACCTGGTATTCCCAGGCGGTCTCCCATCCAAGTACTAACCAGGCCCTACCCTGCTTAGCTTCCGAGATCAGACGAGATCGGGCGTGCTCAGGGTGGTATGGCCGTAAGCAACAGCAAACCCTATAAACAGGCTCTTTATACATGCTAAAACGCCACAAAGAAATCCAATGTTGAATAGGGACATTGATCATCTGGATTTCTCCACAAATCCAAGCACAAGAAGCCACGAAAAATGAGCTTTTCCACCTAACAAGAATTTTCTGACTACTCATCATCTGATAAAGTTTCTTACTATCTTTGATTACCTACAAGTCTATTTTTATCCAACACCGGCTCAGACACACAGTGATCTAGGGACGGCGTTTTGCTTCATTCTCAAAGATGGGGATAAAAGGCTTACAGCGGTCTCCCATCCAAATCCAGTGTTGAATAGGGACATTGATCATCTGGATTTCTCCACAAATCCAAGCACAAGAAGCCACGAAAAATGAGCTTTTCCACCTAACAAGAATTTTCTGACTACTCATCATCTGATAAAGTTTCTTACTATCTTTGATTACCTCCAAGTCCATTTTTATCCAACACCGGCTCAGACACACAGTGATCTAGGGATGGCGTTTTGCTTCATTCTCAAAGATGGGGATAAAAGGCTTACAGCACCTGGTATTCCCAGGCGGTCTCCCATCCAAGTACTAACCAGGCCCTACCCTGCTTAGCTTCCGAGATCAAACGAGATCGGGCGTGCTCAGGGTGGTATGGCCGTAAGCAACAGCAAACCCTATAAACAGGCTCTTTATACATGCTAAAACGCCACAAACAAATCCAATGTTGAATAGAGACATTGATCATCTGGATTTCTCCACAAATCCAAGCACAAGAAGCCACGAAAAATGAGCTTTTCCACCTAACAAGAATTTTCTGACTACTCATCATCTGATAAAGTTTCTTACTATCTTTGATTACCTACAAGTCCATTTTTATCCAACACCGGCTCAGACACACAGTGATCTAGGGATGGTGTTTCTCAAAGATGGGGATAAAAGGCTTACAGCACCTGGTATTCCCAGGCGGTCTCCCATCCAAGTACTAACCAGGCCCTACCCTGCTTAGCTTCCGAGATCAGACGAGATCGGGCGTGCTCAGGGTGGTATGGCCGTAAGCAACAGCAAACCCTATAAACAGGCTCTTTATACATGCTAAAACGCCACGAAGAAATCCAATGTTGAATAGGGACATTGATCATCTGGATTTCTCCACAAATCCAAGCACAAGAAGCCACGAAAAATGAGCTTTTCCACCTAACAAGAATTTTCTGACTACTCATCATCTGATAAAGTTTCTTACTATCTTTGATTACCTACAAGTCCATTTTTATCCAACACCGGCTCAGACACACAGTGATCTAGGGATGGCGTTTTGCTTCATTCTCAAAGATGGGGATAAAAGGCTTACAGCACCTGGTATTCCCAGGCGGTCTCCCATCCAAGTACTAACCAGGCCCTACCCTGCGTGGCTTCCGAGATCAGACGAGATCGGGCGTGCTCAGGGTGGTATGGCCGTAAGCAACAGCAAACCCTATAAACAGGCTCTTTATACATGCTAAAACGCCACAAACAAATCCAATGTTGAATAGGGACATTGATCATCTGGATTTCTCCACAAATCCAAGCACAAGAAGCCACAAAAAATGAGCTTTTCCACCTAACAAGAATTTTCTGACTGCTCATCATCTGATAAAGTTTCTTACTATCTTTGATTACCTACAAGTCCATTTTTATCCAACACCGGCTCAGACACACAGTGATCTAGGGATGGCGTTTTGCTTCATTCTCAAAGATGGGGATAAAAGGCTTACAGCACCTGGTATTCCCAGGCGGTCTCCCATCCAAGTACTAACCAGGCCCTACCCTGCTTAGCTTCCGAGATCAGACGAGATCGGGCGTGCTCAGGGTGGTATGGCCGTAAGCAACAGCAAACCCTATAAACAGGCTCTTTATACATGCTAAAACGCCACAAACAAATCCAATGTTGAATAGAGACATTGATCATCTGGATTTCTCCACAAATCCAAGCACAAGAAGCCACGAAAAATGAGCTTTTCCACCTAACAAGAATTTTCTGACTACTCATCATCTGATAAAGTTTCTTACTATCTTTGATTACCTACAAGTCCATTTTTATCCAACACCGGCTCAGACACACAGTGATCTAGGGATGGTGTTTCTCAAAGATGGGGATAAAAGGCTTACAGCACCTGGTATTCCCAGGCGGTCTCCCATCCAAGTACTAACCAGGCCCTACCCTGCTTAGCTTCCGAGATCAGACGAGATCGGGCGTGCTCAGGGTGGTATGGCCGTAAGCAACAGCAAACCCTATAAACAGGCTCTTTATACATGCTAAAACGCCACAAACAAATCCAATGTTGAATAGAGACATTGATCATCTGGATTTCTCCACAAATCCAAGCACAAGAAGCCACGAAAAATGAGCTTTTCCACCTAACAAGAATTGTCTGACTACTCATCATCTGATAAAGTTTCTTACTATCTTTGATTACCTACAAGTCCATTTTTATCCAACACCGGCTCAGACACACAGTGATCTAGGGATGGCGTTTTGCTTCATTCTCAAAGATGGGGATAAAAGGCTTACAGCACCTGGTATTCCCAGGCGGTCTCCCATCCAAGTACTAACCAGGCCCTACCCTGCTTAGCTTCCGAGATCAGACGAGATCGGGCGTGCTCAGGGTGGTATGGCCGTAAGCAACAGCAAACCCTATAAACAGGCTCTTTATACATGCTAAAACGCCACAAACAAATCCAATGTTGAATAGGGACATTGATCATCTGGACTTCTCCACAAATCCAAGCACAAGAAGCCACGAAAAATGAGCTTTTCCACCTAACAAGAATTTTCTGACTACTCATCATCTGATAAAGTTTCTTACTATCTTTGATTACCTACAAGTCCATTTTTATCCAACACCGGCTCAGACACACAGTGATCTAGGGATGGCGTTTTGCTTCATTCTCAAAGATGGGGATAAAAGGCTTACAGCACCTGGTATTCCCAGGCGGTCTCCCATCCAAGTACTAACCAGGCCCTACCCTGCTTAGCTTCCGAGATCAAACGAGATCGGGCGTGCTCAGGGTGGTATGGCCGTAAGCAACAGCAAACCCTATAAACAGGCTCTTTATACATGCTAAAACGCCACAAACAAATCCAATGTTGAATAGAGACATTGATCATCTGGATTTCTCCACAAATCCAAGCACAAGAAGCCACGAAAAATGAGCTTTTCCACCTAACAAGAATTTTCTGACTACTCATCATCTGATAAAGTTTCTTACTATCTTTGATTACCTACAAGTCCATTTTTATCCAACACCGGCTCAGACACACAGTGATCTAGGGATGGTGTTTCTCAAAGATGGGGATAAAAGGCTTACAGCACCTGGTATTCCCAGGCGGTCTCCCATCCAAGTACTAACCAGGCCCTACCCTGCTTAGCTTCCGAGATCAGACGAGATCGGGCGTGCTCAGGGTGGTATGGCCGTAAGCAACAGCAAACCCTATAAACAGGCTCTTTATACATGCTAAAACGCCACGAAGAAATCCAATGTTGAATAGGGACATTGATCATCTGGATTTCTCCACAAATCCAAGCACAAGAAGCCACGAAAAATGAGCTTTTCCACCTAACAAGAATTTTCTGACTACTCATCATCTGATAAAGTTTCTTACTATCTTTGATTACCTACAAGTCCATTTTTATCCAACACCGGCTCAGACACACAGTGATCTAGGGATGGTGTTTCTCAAAGATGGGGATAAAAGGCTTACAGCACCTGGTATTCCCAGGCGGTCTCCCATCCAAGTACTAACCAGGCCCTACCCTGCTTAGCTTCCGAGATCAGACGAGATCGGGCGTGCTCAGGGTGGTATGGCCGTAAGCAACAGCAAACCCTATAAACAGGCTCTTTATACATGCTAAAACGCCACGAAGAAATCCAATGTTGAATAGGGACATTGATCATCTGGATTTCTCCACAAATCCAAGCACAAGAAGCCACGAAAAATGAGCTTTTCCACCTAACAAGAATTTTCTGACTACTCATCATCTGATAAAGTTTCTTACTATCTTTGATTACCTACAAGTCCATTTTTATCCAACACCGGCTCAGACACACAGTGATCTAGGGATGGTGTTTCTCAAAGATGGGGATAAAAGGCTTACAGCACCTGGTATTCCCAGGCGGTCTCCCATCCAAGTACTAACCAGGCCCTACCCTGCTTAGCTTCCGAGATCAGACGAGATCGGGCGTGCTCAGGGTGGTATGGCCGTAAGCAACAGCAAACCCTATAAACAGGCTCTTTATACATGCTAAAACGCCACGAAGAAATCCAATGTTGAATAGGGACATTGATCATCTGGATTTCTCCACAAATCCAAGCACAAGAAGCCACGAAAAATGAGCTTTTCCACCTAACAAGAATTTTCTGACTACTCATCATCTGATAAAGTTTCTTACTATCTTTGATTACCTACAAGTCCATTTTTATCCAACACCGGCTCAGACACACAGTGATCTAGGGATGGCGTTTTGCTTCATTCTCAAAGATGGGGATAAAAGGCTTACAGCACCTGGTATTCCCAGGCGGTCTCCCATCCAAGTACTAACCAGGCCCTACCCTGCTTAGCTTCCGAGATCAGACGAGATCAGGCGTGCTCAGGGTGGTATGGCCGTAAGCAACAGCAAACCCTATAAACAGGCTCTTTATACATGCTAAAACGCCACAAACAAATCCAATGTTGAATAGGGACATTGATCATCTG
>NC_054395.1:2731700-2736700 GCF_017976425.1 Toxotes jaculatrix | reverse complement strand
AAAACGCCACGAAGAAATCCAATGTTGAATAGGGACATTGATCATCTGGATTTCTCCACAAATCCAAGCACAAGAAGCCACGAAAAATGAGCTTTTCCACCTAACAAGAATTTTCTGACTACTCATCATCTGATAAAGTTTCTTACTATCTTTGATTACCTACAAGTCCATTTTTATCCAACACCGGCTCAGACACACAGTGATCTAGGGATGGCGTTTTGCTTCATTCTCAAAGATGGGGATAAAAGGCTTACAGCACCTGGTATTCCCAGGCGGTCTCCCATCCAAGTACTAACCAGGCCCTACCCTGCGTGGCTTCCGAGATCAGACGAGATCGGGCGTGCTCAGGGTGGTATGGCCGTAAGCAACAGCAAACCCTATAAACAGGCTCTTTATACATGCTAAAACGCCACAAACAAATCCAATGTTGAATAGGGACATTGATCATCTGGATTTCTCCACAAATCCAAGCACAAGAAGCCACAAAAAATGAGCTTTTCCACCTAACAAGAATTTTCTGACTACTCATCATCTGATAAAGTTTCTTACTATCTTTGATTACCTACAAGTCCATTTTTATCCAACACCGGCTCAGACACACAGTGATCTAGGGATGGCGTTTTGCTTCATTCTCAAAGATGGGGATAAAAGGCTTACAGCACCTGGTATTCCCAGGCGGTCTCCCATCCAAGTACTAACCAGGCCCTACCCTGCTTAGCTTCCGAGATCAGACGAGATCGGGCGTGCTCAGGGTGGTATGGCCGTAAGCAACAGCAAACCCTATAAACAGGCTCTTTATACATGCTAAAACGCCACAAACAAATCCAATGTTGAATAGAGACATTGATCATCTGGATTTCTCCACAAATCCAAGCACAAGAAGCCACGAAAAATGAGCTTTTCCACCTAACAAGAATTTTCTGACTACTCATCATCTGATAAAGTTTCTTACTATCTTTGATTACCTACAAGTCCATTTTTATCCAACACCGGCTCAGACACACAGTGATCTAGGGATGGTGTTTCTCAAAGATGGGGATAAAAGGCTTACAGCACCTGGTATTCCCAGGCGGTCTCCCATCCAAGTACTAACCAGGCCCTACCCTGCTTAGCTTCCGAGATCAGACGAGATCGGGCGTGCTCAGGGTGGTATGGCCGTAAGCAACAGCAAACCCTATAAACAGGCTCTTTATACATGCTAAAACGCCACAAACAAATCCAATGTTGAATAGAGACATTGATCATCTGGATTTCTCCACAAATCCAAGCACAAGAAGCCACGAAAAATGAGCTTTTCCACCTAACAAGAATTGTCTGACTACTCATCATCTGATAAAGTTTCTTACTATCTTTGATTACCTACAAGTCCATTTTTATCCAACACCGGCTCAGACACACAGTGATCGAGGGATGGCGTTTTGCTTCATTCTCAAAGATGGGGATAAAAGGCTTACAGCACCTGGTATTCCCAGGCGGTCTCCCATCCAAGTACTAACCAGGCCCTACCCTGCTTAGCTTCCGAGATCAGACGAGATCGGGCGTGCTCAGGGTGGTATGGCCGTAAGCAACAGCAAACCCTATAAACAGGCTCTTTATACATGCTAAAACGCCACGAAGAAATCCAATGTTGAATAGGGACATTGATCATCTGGACTTCTCCACAAATCCAAGCACAAGAAGCCACGAAAAATGAGCTTTTCCACCTAACAAGAATTTTCTGACTACTCATCATCTGATAAAGTTTCTTACTATCTTTGATTACCTACAAGTCCATTTTTATCCAACACCGGCTCAGACACACAGTGATCTAGGGATGGTGTTTCTCAAAGATGGGGATAAAAGGCTTACAGCACCTGGTATTCCCAGGCGGTCTCCCATCCAAGTACTAACCAGGCCCTACCCTGCTTAGCTTCCGAGATCAAACGAGATCGGGCGTGCTCAGGGTGGTATGGCCGTAAGCAACAGCAAACCCTATAAACAGGCTCTTTATACATGCTAAAACGCCACAAACAAATCCAATGTTGAATAGAGACATTGATCATCTGGATTTCTCCACAAATCCAAGCACAAGAAGCCACGAAAAATGAGCTTTTCCACCTAACAAGAATTTTCTGACTACTCATCATCTGATAAAGTTTCTTACTATCTTTGATTACCTACAAGTCCATTTTTATCCAACACCGGCTCAGACACACAGTGATCTAGGGATGGTGTTTCTCAAAGATGGGGATAAAAGGCTTACAGCACCTGGTATTCCCAGGCGGTCTCCCATCCAAGTACTAACCAGGCCCTACCCTGCTTAGCTTCCGAGATCAGACGAGATCGGGCGTGCTCAGGGTGGTATGGCCGTAAGCAACAGCAAACCCTATAAACAGGCTCTTTATACATGCTAAAACGCCACGAAGAAATCCAATGTTGAATAGGGACATTGATCATCTGGATTTCTCCACAAATCCAAGCACAAGAAGCCACGAAAAATGAGCTTTTCCACCTAACAAGAATTTTCTGACTACTCATCATCTGATAAAGTTTCTTACTATCTTTGATTACCTACAAGTCCATTTTTATCCAACACCGGCTCAGACACACAGTGATCTAGGGATGGCGTTTTGCTTCATTCTCAAAGATGGGGATAAAAGGCTTACAGCACCTGGTATTCCCAGGCGGTCTCCCATCCAAGTACTAACCAGGCCCTACCCTGCTTAGCTTCCGAGATCAGACGAGATCAGGCGTGCTCAGGGTGGTATGGCCGTAAGCAACAGCAAACCCTATAAACAGGCTCTTTATACATGCTAAAACGCCACAAACAAATCCAATGTTGAATAGGGACATTGATCATCTGGACTTCTCCACAAATCCAAGCACAAGAAGCCACGAAAAATGAGCTTTTCCACCTAACAAGAATTTTCTGACTACTCATCATCTGATAAAGTTTCTTACTATCTTTGATTACCTACAAGTCCATTTTTATCCAACACCGGCTCAGACACACAGTGATCTAGGGATGGCGTTTTGCTTCATTCTCAAAGATGGGGATAAAAGGCTTACAGCACCTGGTATTCCCAGGCGGTCTCCCATCCAAGTACTAACCAGGCCCTACCCTGCTTAGCTTCCGAGATCAAACGAGATCGGGCGTGCTCAGGGTGGTATGGCCGTAAGCAACAGCAAACCCTATAAACAGGCTCTTTATACATGCTAAAACGCCACAAACAAATCCAATGTTGAATAGAGACATTGATCATCTGGATTTCTCCACAAATCCAAGCACAAGAAGCCACGAAAAATGAGCTTTTCCACCTAACAAGAATTTTCTGACTACTCATCATCTGATAAAGTTTCTTACTATCTTTGATTACCTACAAGTCCATTTTTATCCAACACCGGCTCAGACACACAGTGATCTAGGGATGGTGTTTCTCAAAGATGGGGATAAAAGGCTTACAGCACCTGGTATTCCCAGGCGGTCTCCCATCCAAGTACTAACCAGGCCCTACCCTGCTTAGCTTCCGAGATCAGACGAGATCGGGCGTGCTCAGGGTGGTATGGCCGTAAGCAACAGCAAACCCTATAAACAGGCTCTTTATACATGCTAAAACGCCACGAAGAAATCCAATGTTGAATAGGGACATTGATCATCTGGATTTCTCCACAAATCCAAGCACAAGAAGCCACGAAAAATGAGCTTTTCCACCTAACAAGAATTTTCTGACTACTCATCATCTGATAAAGTTTCTTACTATCTTTGATTACCTACAAGTCCATTTTTATCCAACACCGGCTCAGACACACAGTGATCTAGGGATGGCGTTTTGCTTCATTCTCAAAGATGGGGATAAAAGGCTTACAGCCACCTGGTATTCCCAGGCGGTCTCCCATCCAAGTACCAACCAGGCCCTACCCTGCTTAGCTTCCGAGATCAGACGAGATCGCGCGTGCTCAGGGTGGTATGGCCGTAAGCAACAGCAAACCCTATAAACAGGCTCTTTATACATGCTAAAACGCCACGAAGAAATCCAATGTTGAATAGGGACATTGATCATCTGGATTTCTCCACAAATCCAAGCACAAGAAGCCACGAAAAATGAGCTTTTCCACCTAACGCCTAAAAGGCTTACAGCACCTGGTATTCCCAGGCGGTCTCCCATCCAAGTATACATGCTAAAATGCCACGAAGAAATCCAATGTTGAATAGGGACATTGATCATCTGGATTTCTCCACAAATCCAAGCACAAGAAGCCACGAAAAATGAGCTTTTCCACCTAACAAGAATTTTCTGACTACTCATCATCTGATAAAGTTTCTTACTATCTTTGATTACCTACAAGTCCATTTTTATCCAACACCGGCTCAGACACACAGTGATCTAGGGATGGTGTTTCTCAAAGATGGGGATAAAAGGCTTACAGCACTTGGTATTCCCAGGCTGTCTCCCATCCAAGTACTAACCAGGCCCTACCCTGCTTAGTTTCCGAGATCAAACGAGATCGGGCGTGCTCAGGGTGGTATGGCCGTAAGCAACAGCAAACCCTATAAACAGGCTCTTTATACATGCTAAAACGCCACGAAGAAATCCAATGTTGAATAGGGACATTGATCATCTGGATTTCTCCACAAATCCAAGCACAAGAAGCCACGAAAAATGAGCTTTTCCACCTAACAAGAATTTTCTGACTACTCATCATCTGATAAAGTTTCTTACTATCTTTGATTACCTACAAGTCCATTTTTATCCAACACCGGCTCAGACACACAGTGATCTAGGGATGGTGTTTCTCAAAGATGGGGATAAAAGGCTTACAGCACCTGGTATTCCCAGGCGGTCTCCCATCCAAGTACTAACCAGGCCCTACCCTGCTTAGTTTCCGAGATCAGACGAGATCGGGCGTGCTCAGGGTGGTATGGCCGTAAGCAACAGCAAACCCTATAAACAGGCTCTTTATACATGCTAAAACGCCAAGAAGAAATCCAATGTTGAATAGGGACATTGATCATCTGGATT
>NC_054395.1:2711700-2726700 GCF_017976425.1 Toxotes jaculatrix | reverse complement strand
AGGCGGTCTCCCATCCAAGTACCAACCAGGCCCTACCCTGCTTAGCTTCCGAGATCAGACGAGATCGCGCGTGCTCAGGGTGGTATGGCCGTAAGCAACAGCAAACCCTATAAACAGGCTCTTTATACATGCTAAAACGCCACGAAGAAATCCAATGTTGAATAGGGACATTGATCATCTGGATTTCTCCACAAATCCAAGCACAAGAAGCCACGAAAAATGAGCTTTTCCACCTAACGCCTAAAAGGCTTACAGCACCTGGTATTCCCAGGCGGTCTCCCATCCAAGTATACATGCTAAAATGCCACGAAGAAATCCAATGTTGAATAGGGACATTGATCATCTGGATTTCTCCACAAATCCAAGCACAAGAAGCCACGAAAAATGAGCTTTTCCACCTAACAAGAATTTTCTGACTACTCATCATCTGATAAAGTTTCTTACTATCTTTGATTACCTACAAGTCCATTTTTATCCAACACCGGCTCAGACACACAGTGATCTAGGGATGGTGTTTCTCAAAGATGGGGATAAAAGGCTTACAGCACTTGGTATTCCCAGGCTGTCTCCCATCCAAGTACTAACCAGGCCCTACCCTGCTTAGTTTCCGAGATCAAACGAGATCGGGCGTGCTCAGGGTGGTATGGCCGTAAGCAACAGCAAACCCTATAAACAGGCTCTTTATACATGCTAAAACGCCACGAAGAAATCCAATGTTGAATAGGGACATTGATCATCTGGATTTCTCCACAAATCCAAGCACAAGAAGCCACGAAAAATGAGCTTTTCCACCTAACAAGAATTTTCTGACTACTCATCATCTGATAAAGTTTCTTACTATCTTTGATTACCTACAAGTCCATTTTTATCCAACACCGGCTCAGACACACAGTGATCTAGGGATGGTGTTTCTCAAAGATGGGGATAAAAGGCTTACAGCACCTGGTATTCCCAGGCGGTCTCCCATCCAAGTACTAACCAGGCCCTACCCTGCTTAGTTTCCGAGATCAGACGAGATCGGGCGTGCTCAGGGTGGTATGGCCGTAAGCAACAGCAAACCCTATAAACAGGCTCTTTATACATGCTAAAACGCCAAGAAGAAATCCAATGTTGAATAGGGACATTGATCATCTGGATTTCTCCACAAATCCAAGCACAAGAAGCCACGAAAAATGAGCTTTTCCACCTAACAAGAATTTTCTGACTACTCATCATCTGATAAAGTTTCTTACTATCTTTGATTACCTACAAGTCCATTTTTATCCAACACCGGCTCAGACACACAGTGATCTAGGGATGGTGTTTCTCAAAGATGGGGATAAAAGGCTTACAGCACCTGGTATTCCCAGGCGGTCTCCCATCCAAGTACTAACCAGGCCCTACCCTGCTTAGCTTCCGAGATCAGACGAGATCGGGCGTGCTCAGGGTGGTATGGCCGTAAGCAACAGCAAACCCTATAAACAGGCTCTTTATACATGCTAAAACGCCAAGAAGAAATCCAATGTTGAATAGGGACATTGATCATCTGGATTTCTCCACAAATCCAAGCACAAGAAGCCACGAAAAATGAGCTTTTCCACCTAACAAGAATTTTCTGACTACTCATCATCTGATAAAGTTTCTTACTATCTTTGATTACCTACAAGTCCATTTTTATCCAACACCGGCTCAGACACACAGTGATCTAGGGATGGTGTTTCTCAAAGATGGGGATAAAAGGCTTACAGCACCTGGTATTCCCAGGCGGTCTCCCATCCAAGTACTAACCAGGCCCTACCCTGCTTAGCTTCCGAGATCAGACGAGATCGGGCGTGCTCAGGGTGGTATGGCCGTAAGCAACAGCAAACCCTATAAACAGGCTCTTTATACATGCTAAAACGCCACAAACAAATCCAATGTTGAATAGGGACATTGATCATCTGGATTTCTCCACAAATCCAAGCACAAGAAGCCACGAAAAATGAGCTTTTCCACCTAAAAAGAATTTTCTGACTACTCATCATCTGATAAAGTTTCTTACTATCTTTGATTACCTACAAGTCCATTTTTATCCAACACCGGCTCAGACACACAGTGATCTAGGGATGGCGTTTTGCTTCATTCTCAAAGATGGGGATCAAAGGCTTACAGCACCTGGTATTCCCAGGCGGTCTCCCATCCAAGTACTAACCAGGCCCTACCCTGCTTAGCTTCCGAGATCAGACGAGATCGGGCGTGCTCAGGGTGGTATGGCCGTAAGCAACAGCAAACCCTATAAACAGGCTCTTTATACATGCTAAAACGCCACAAACAAATCCAATGTTGAATAGAGACATTGATCATCTGGATTTCTTCACAAATCCAAGCACAAGAAGCCACGAAAAATGAGCTTTTCCACCTAACAAGAATTTTCTGACTACTCATCATCTGATAAAGTTTCTTACTATCTTTGATTACCTACAAGTCCATTTTTATCCAACACCGGCTCAGACACACAGTGATCTAGGGATGGTGTTTCTCAAAGATGGGGATAAAAGGCTTACAGCACCTGGTATTCCCAGGCGGTCTCCCATCCAAGTACCAACCAGGCCCTACCCTGCTTAGCTTCCGAGATCAGACGAGATCGCGCGTGCTCAGGGTGGTATGGCCGTAAGCAACAGCAAACCCTATAAACAGGCTCTTTATACATGCTAAAACGCCACGAAGAAATCCAATGTTGAATAGGGACATTGATCATCTGGATTTCTCCACAAATCCAAGCACAAGAAGCCACGAAAAATGAGCTTTTCCACCTAACGCCTAAAAGGCTTACAGCACCTGGTATTCCCAGGCGGTCTCCCATCCAAGTATACATGCTAAAATGCCACGAAGAAATCCAATGTTGAATAGGGACATTGATCATCTGGATTTCTCCACAAATCCAAGCACAAGAAGCCACGAAAAATGAGCTTTTCCACCTAACAAGAATTTTCTGACTACTCATCATCTGATAAAGTTTCTTACTATCTTTGATTACCTACAAGTCCATTTTTATCCAACACCGGCTCAGACACACAGTGATCTAGGGATGGTGTTTCTCAAAGATGGGGATAAAAGGCTTACAGCACTTGGTATTCCCAGGCTGTCTCCCATCCAAGTACTAACCAGGCCCTACCCTGCTTAGTTTCCGAGATCAAACGAGATCGGGCGTGCTCAGGGTGGTATGGCCGTAAGCAACAGCAAACCCTATAAACAGGCTCTTTATACATGCTAAAACGCCACGAAGAAATCCAATGTTGAATAGGGACATTGATCATCTGGATTTCTCCACAAATCCAAGCACAAGAAGCCACGAAAAATGAGCTTTTCCACCTAACAAGAATTTTCTGACTACTCATCATCTGATAAAGTTTCTTACTATCTTTGATTACCTACAAGTCCATTTTTATCCAACACCGGCTCAGACACACAGTGATCTAGGGATGGTGTTTCTCAAAGATGGGGATAAAAGGCTTACAGCACCTGGTATTCCCAGGCGGTCTCCCATCCAAGTACTAACCAGGCCCTACCCTGCTTAGTTTCCGAGATCAGACGAGATCGGGCGTGCTCAGGGTGGTATGGCCGTAAGCAACAGCAAACCCTATAAACAGGCTCTTTATACATGCTAAAACGCCACGAAGAAATCCAATGTTGAATAGGGACATTGATCATCTGGATTTCTCCACAAATCCAAGCACAAGAAGCCACGAAAAATGAGCTTTTCCACCTAACAAGAATTTTCTGACTACTCATCATCTGATAAAGTTTCTTACTATCTTTGATTACCTACAAGTCCATTTTTATCCAACACCGGCTCAGACACACAGTGATCTAGGGATAGCGTTTTGCTTCATTCTCAAAGATGGGGATAAAAGGCTTACAGCACCTGGTATTCCCAGGCGGTCTCCCATCCAAGTACTAACCAGGCCCTACCCTGCTTAGCTTCCGAGATCAGACGAGATCGGGCGTGCTCAGGGTGGTATGGCCGTAAGCAACAGCAAACCCTATAAACAGGCTCTTTATACATGCTCAAACGCCACGAAGAAATCCAATGTTGAATAGAGACATTGATCATCTGGATTTCTCCACAAATCCAAGCACAAGAAGCCACGAAAAATGAGCTTTTCCACCTAACAAGAATTTTCTGACTACTCATCATCTGATAAAGTTTCTTACTATCTTTGATTACCTACAAGTCCATTTTTATCCAACACCGGCTCAGACACACAGTGATCTAGGGATGGTGTTTCTCAAAGATGGGAAAAAAAAGGCTTACAGCACCTGGTATTCCCAGGCGGTCTCCCATCCAAGTACTAACCAGGCCCTACCCTGCTTAGCTTCCGAGATCAGACGAGATCGGGCGTGCTCAGGGTGGTATGGCCGTAAGCAACAGCAAACCCTATAAACAGGCTCTTTATACATGCTAAAACGCCACGAAGAAATCCAATGTTGAATAGGGACATTGATCATCTGGATTTCTCCACAAATCCAAGCACAAGAAGCCACGAAAAATGAGCTTTTCCACCTAACAAGAATTTTCTGACTACTCATCATCTGATAAAGTTTCTTACTATCTTTGATTACCTACAAGTCCATTTTTATCCAACACCGGCTCAGACACACAGTGATCTAGGGATGGCGTTTTGCTTCATTCTCAAAGATGGGGATAAAAGGCTTACAGCACCTGGTATTCCCAGGCGGTCTCCCATCCAAGTACTAACCAGGCCCTACCCTGCTTAGCTTCCGAGATCAGACGAGATCGGGCGTGCTCAGGGTGGTATGGCCGTAAGCAACAGCAAACCCTATAAACAGGCTCTTTATACATGCTAAAACGCCACAAAGAAATCCAATGTTGAATAGGGACATTGATCATCTGGATTTCTCCACAAATCCAAGCACAAGAAGCCACGAAAAATGAGCTTTTCCACCTAACAAGAATTTTCTGACTACTCATCATCTGATAAAGTTTCTTACTATCTTTGATTACCTACAAGTCTATTTTTATCCAACACCGGCTCAGACACACAGTGATCTAGGGACGGCGTTTTGCTTCATTCTCAAAGATGGGGATAAAAGGCTTACAGCGGTCTCCCATCCAAATCCAGTGTTGAATAGGGACATTGATCATCTGGATTTCTCCACAAATCCAAGCACAAGAAGCCACGAAAAATGAGCTTTTCCACCTAACAAGAATTTTCTGACTACTCATCATCTGATAAAGTTTCTTACTATCTTTGATTACCTCCAAGTCCATTTTTATCCAACACCGGCTCAGACACACAGTGATCTAGGGATGGCGTTTTGCTTCATTCTCAAAGATGGGGATAAAAGGCTTACAGCACCTGGTATTCCCAGGCGGTCTCCCATCCAAGTACTAACCAGGCCCTACCCTGCTTAGCTTCCGAGATCAAACGAGATCGGGCGTGCTCAGGGTGGTATGGCCGTAAGCAACAGCAAACCCTATAAACAGGCTCTTTATACATGCTAAAACGCCACAAACAAATCCAATGTTGAATAGAGACATTGATCATCTGGATTTCTCCACAAATCCAAGCACAAGAAGCCACGAAAAATGAGCTTTTCCACCTAACAAGAATTTTCTGACTACTCATCATCTGATAAAGTTTCTTACTATCTTTGATTACCTACAAGTCCATTTTTATCCAACACCGGCTCAGACACACAGTGATCTAGGGATGGTGTTTCTCAAAGATGGGGATAAAAGGCTTACAGCACCTGGTATTCCCAGGCGGTCTCCCATCCAAGTACTAACCAGGCCCTACCCTGCTTAGCTTCCGAGATCAGACGAGATCGGGCGTGCTCAGGGTGGTATGGCCGTAAGCAACAGCAAACCCTATAAACAGGCTCTTTATACATGCTAAAACGCCACGAAGAAATCCAATGTTGAATAGGGACATTGATCATCTGGATTTCTCCACAAATCCAAGCACAAGAAGCCACGAAAAATGAGCTTTTCCACCTAACAAGAATTTTCTGACTACTCATCATCTGATAAAGTTTCTTACTATCTTTGATTACCTACAAGTCCATTTTTATCCAACACCGGCTCAGACACACAGTGATCTAGGGATGGCGTTTTGCTTCATTCTCAAAGATGGGGATAAAAGGCTTACAGCACCTGGTATTCCCAGGCGGTCTCCCATCCAAGTACTAACCAGGCCCTACCCTGCTTAGCTTCCGAGATCAGACGAGATCGGGCGTGCTCAGGGTGGTATGGCCGTAAGCAACAGCAAACCCTATAAACAGGCTCTTTATACATGCTAAAACGCCACAAACAAATCCAATGTTGAATAGGGACATTGATCATCTGGACTTCTCCACAAATCCAAGCACAAGAAGCCACGAAAAATGAGCTTTTCCACCTAACAAGAATTTTCTGACTACTCATCATCTGATAAAGTTTCTTACTATCTTTGATTACCTACAAGTCCATTTTTATCCAACACCGGCTCAGACACACAGTGATCTAGGGATGGCGTTTTGCTTCATTCTCAAAGATGGGGATAAAAGGCTTACAGCACCTGGTATTCCCAGGCGGTCTCCCATCCAAGTACTAACCAGGCCCTACCCTGCTTAGCTTCCGAGATCAAACGAGATCGGGCGTGCTCAGGGTGGTATGGCCGTAAGCAACAGCAAACCCTATAAACAGGCTCTTTATACATGCTAAAACGCCACAAACAAATCCAATGTTGAATAGAGACATTGATCATCTGGATTTCTCCACAAATCCAAGCACAAGAAGCCACGAAAAATGAGCTTTTCCACCTAACAAGAATTTTCTGACTACTCATCATCTGATAAAGTTTCTTACTATCTTTGATTACCTACAAGTCCATTTTTATCCAACACCGGCTCAGACACACAGTGATCTAGGGATGGTGTTTCTCAAAGATGGGGATAAAAGGCTTACAGCACCTGGTATTCCCAGGCGGTCTCCCATCCAAGTACTAACCAGGCCCTACCCTGCTTAGCTTCCGAGATCAGACGAGATCGGGCGTGCTCAGGGTGGTATGGCCGTAAGCAACAGCAAACCCTATAAACAGGCTCTTTATACATGCTAAAACGCCACGAAGAAATCCAATGTTGAATAGGGACATTGATCATCTGGATTTCTCCACAAATCCAAGCACAAGAAGCCACGAAAAATGAGCTTTTCCACCTAACAAGAATTTTCTGACTACTCATCATCTGATAAAGTTTCTTACTATCTTTGATTACCTACAAGTCCATTTTTATCCAACACCGGCTCAGACACACAGTGATCTAGGGATGGCGTTTTGCTTCATTCTCAAAGATGGGGATAAAAGGCTTACAGCCACCTGGTATTCCCAGGCGGTCTCCCATCCAAGTACCAACCAGGCCCTACCCTGCTTAGCTTCCGAGATCAGACGAGATCGCGCGTGCTCAGGGTGGTATGGCCGTAAGCAACAGCAAACCCTATAAACAGGCTCTTTATACATGCTAAAACGCCACGAAGAAATCCAATGTTGAATAGGGACATTGATCATCTGGATTTCTCCACAAATCCAAGCACAAGAAGCCACGAAAAATGAGCTTTTCCACCTAACGCCTAAAAGGCTTACAGCACCTGGTATTCCCAGGCGGTCTCCCATCCAAGTATACATGCTAAAATGCCACGAAGAAATCCAATGTTGAATAGGGACATTGATCATCTGGATTTCTCCACAAATCCAAGCACAAGAAGCCACGAAAAATGAGCTTTTCCACCTAACAAGAATTTTCTGACTACTCATCATCTGATAAAGTTTCTTACTATCTTTGATTACCTACAAGTCCATTTTTATCCAACACCGGCTCAGACACACAGTGATCTAGGGATGGTGTTTCTCAAAGATGGGGATAAAAGGCTTACAGCACTTGGTATTCCCAGGCTGTCTCCCATCCAAGTACTAACCAGGCCCTACCCTGCTTAGTTTCCGAGATCAAACGAGATCGGGCGTGCTCAGGGTGGTATGGCCGTAAGCAACAGCAAACCCTATAAACAGGCTCTTTATACATGCTAAAACGCCACGAAGAAATCCAATGTTGAATAGGGACATTGATCATCTGGATTTCTCCACAAATCCAAGCACAAGAAGCCACGAAAAATGAGCTTTTCCACCTAACAAGAATTTTCTGACTACTCATCATCTGATAAAGTTTCTTACTATCTTTGATTACCTACAAGTCCATTTTTATCCAACACCGGCTCAGACACACAGTGATCTAGGGATGGTGTTTCTCAAAGATGGGGATAAAAGGCTTACAGCACCTGGTATTCCCAGGCGGTCTCCCATCCAAGTACTAACCAGGCCCTACCCTGCTTAGTTTCCGAGATCAGACGAGATCGGGCGTGCTCAGGGTGGTATGGCCGTAAGCAACAGCAAACCCTATAAACAGGCTCTTTATACATGCTAAAACGCCAAGAAGAAATCCAATGTTGAATAGGGACATTGATCATCTGGATTTCTCCACAAATCCAAGCACAAGAAGCCACGAAAAATGAGCTTTTCCACCTAACAAGAATTTTCTGACTACTCATCATCTGATAAAGTTTCTTACTATCTTTGATTACCTACAAGTCCATTTTTATCCAACACCGGCTCAGACACACAGTGATCTAGGGATGGTGTTTCTCAAAGATGGGGATAAAAGGCTTACAGCACCTGGTATTCCCAGGCGGTCTCCCATCCAAGTACTAACCAGGCCCTACCCTGCTTAGCTTCCGAGATCAGACGAGATCGGGCGTGCTCAGGGTGGTATGGCCGTAAGCAACAGCAAACCCTATAAACAGGCTCTTTATACATGCTAAAACGCCACGAAGAAATCCAATGTTGAATAGGGACATTGATCATCTGGATTTCTCCACAAATCCAAGCACAAGAAGCCACGAAAAATGAGCTTTTCCACCTAACAAGAATTTTCTGACTACTCATCATCTGATAAAGTTTCTTACTATCTTTGATTACCTCCAAGTCCATTTTTATCCAACACCGGCTCAGACACACAGTGATCTAGGGATGGCGTTTTGCTTCATTCTCAAAGATGGGGATAAAAGGCTTACAGCACCTGGTATTCCCAGGCGGTCTCCCATCCAAGTACTAACCAGGCCCTACCCTGCTTAGCTTCCGAGATCAAACGAGATCGGGCGTGCTCAGGGTGGTATGGCCGTAAGCAACAGCAAACCCTATAAACAGGCTCTTTATACATGCTAAAACGCCACAAACAAATCCAATGTTGAATAGAGACATTGATCATCTGGATTTCTCCACAAATCCAAGCACAAGAAGCCACGAAAAATGAGCTTTTCCACCTAACAAGAATTTTCTGACTACTCATCATCTGATAAAGTTTCTTACTATCTTTGATTACCTACAAGTCCATTTTTATCCAACACCGGCTCAGACACACAGTGATCTAGGGATGGTGTTTCTCAAAGATGGGGATAAAAGGCTTACAGCACCTGGTATTCCCAGGCGGTCTCCCATCCAAGTACTAACCAGGCCCTACCCTGCTTAGCTTCCGAGATCAGACGAGATCGGGCGTGCTCAGGGTGGTATGGCCGTAAGCAACAGCAAACCCTATAAACAGGCTCTTTATACATGCTAAAACGCCACGAAGAAATCCAATGTTGAATAGGGACATTGATCATCTGGATTTCTCCACAAATCCAAGCACAAGAAGCCACGAAAAATGAGCTTTTCCACCTAACAAGAATTTTCTGACTACTCATCATCTGATAAAGTTTCTTACTATCTTTGATTACCTACAAGTCCATTTTTATCCAACACCGGCTCAGACACACAGTGATCTAGGGATGGCGTTTTGCTTCATTCTCAAAGATGGGGATAAAAGGCTTACAGCACCTGGTATTCCCAGGCGGTCTCCCATCCAAGTACTAACCAGGCCCTACCCTGCTTAGCTTCCGAGATCAGACGAGATCGGGCGTGCTCAGGGTGGTATGGCCGTAAGCAACAGCAAACCCTATAAACAGGCTCTTTATACATGCTAAAACGCCACAAACAAATCCAATGTTGAATAGGGACATTGATCATCTGGACTTCTCCACAAATCCAAGCACAAGAAGCCACGAAAAATGAGCTTTTCCACCTAACAAGAATTTTCTGACTACTCATCATCTGATAAAGTTTCTTACTATCTTTGATTACCTACAAGTCCATTTTTATCCAACACCGGCTCAGACACACAGTGATCTAGGGATGGCGTTTTGCTTCATTCTCAAAGATGGGGATAAAAGGCTTACAGCACCTGGTATTCCCAGGCGGTCTCCCATCCAAGTACTAACCAGGCCCTACCCTGCTTAGCTTCCGAGATCAAACGAGATCGGGCGTGCTCAGGGTGGTATGGCCGTAAGCAACAGCAAACCCTATAAACAGGCTCTTTATACATGCTAAAACGCCACAAACAAATCCAATGTTGAATAGAGACATTGATCATCTGGATTTCTCCACAAATCCAAGCACAAGAAGCCACGAAAAATGAGCTTTTCCACCTAACAAGAATTTTCTGACTACTCATCATCTGATAAAGTTTCTTACTATCTTTGATTACCTACAAGTCCATTTTTATCCAACACCGGCTCAGACACACAGTGATCTAGGGATGGTGTTTCTCAAAGATGGGGATAAAAGGCTTACAGCACCTGGTATTCCCAGGCGGTCTCCCATCCAAGTACTAACCAGGCCCTACCCTGCTTAGCTTCCGAGATCAGACGAGATCGGGCGTGCTCAGGGTGGTATGGCCGTAAGCAACAGCAAACCCTATAAACAGGCTCTTTATACATGCTAAAACGCCACGAAGAAATCCAATGTTGAATAGGGACATTGATCATCTGGATTTCTCCACAAATCCAAGCACAAGAAGCCACGAAAAATGAGCTTTTCCACCTAACAAGAATTTTCTGACTACTCATCATCTGATAAAGTTTCTTACTATCTTTGATTACCTACAAGTCCATTTTTATCCAACACCGGCTCAGACACACAGTGATCTAGGGATGGCGTTTTGCTTCATTCTCAAAGATGGGGATAAAAGGCTTACAGCCACCTGGTATTCCCAGGCGGTCTCCCATCCAAGTACCAACCAGGCCCTACCCTGCTTAGCTTCCGAGATCAGACGAGATCGCGCGTGCTCAGGGTGGTATGGCCGTAAGCAACAGCAAACCCTATAAACAGGCTCTTTATACATGCTAAAACGCCACGAAGAAATCCAATGTTGAATAGGGACATTGATCATCTGGATTTCTCCACAAATCCAAGCACAAGAAGCCACGAAAAATGAGCTTTTCCACCTAACGCCTAAAAGGCTTACAGCACCTGGTATTCCCAGGCGGTCTCCCATCCAAGTATACATGCTAAAATGCCACGAAGAAATCCAATGTTGAATAGGGACATTGATCATCTGGATTTCTCCACAAATCCAAGCACAAGAAGCCACGAAAAATGAGCTTTTCCACCTAACAAGAATTTTCTGACTACTCATCATCTGATAAAGTTTCTTACTATCTTTGATTACCTACAAGTCCATTTTTATCCAACACCGGCTCAGACACACAGTGATCTAGGGATGGTGTTTCTCAAAGATGGGGATAAAAGGCTTACAGCACTTGGTATTCCCAGGCTGTCTCCCATCCAAGTACTAACCAGGCCCTACCCTGCTTAGTTTCCGAGATCAAACGAGATCGGGCGTGCTCAGGGTGGTATGGCCGTAAGCAACAGCAAACCCTATAAACAGGCTCTTTATACATGCTAAAACGCCACGAAGAAATCCAATGTTGAATAGGGACATTGATCATCTGGATTTCTCCACAAATCCAAGCACAAGAAGCCACGAAAAATGAGCTTTTCCACCTAACAAGAATTTTCTGACTACTCATCATCTGATAAAGTTTCTTACTATCTTTGATTACCTACAAGTCCATTTTTATCCAACACCGGCTCAGACACACAGTGATCTAGGGATGGTGTTTCTCAAAGATGGGGATAAAAGGCTTACAGCACCTGGTATTCCCAGGCGGTCTCCCATCCAAGTACTAACCAGGCCCTACCCTGCTTAGTTTCCGAGATCAGACGAGATCGGGCGTGCTCAGGGTGGTATGGCCGTAAGCAACAGCAAACCCTATAAACAGGCTCTTTATACATGCTAAAACGCCAAGAAGAAATCCAATGTTGAATAGGGACATTGATCATCTGGATTTCTCCACAAATCCAAGCACAAGAAGCCACGAAAAATGAGCTTTTCCACCTAACAAGAATTTTCTGACTACTCATCATCTGATAAAGTTTCTTACTATCTTTGATTACCTACAAGTCCATTTTTATCCAACACCGGCTCAGACACACAGTGATCTAGGGATGGTGTTTCTCAAAGATGGGGATAAAAGGCTTACAGCACCTGGTATTCCCAGGCGGTCTCCCATCCAAGTACTAACCAGGCCCTACCCTGCTTAGCTTCCGAGATCAGACGAGATCGGGCGTGCTCAGGGTGGTATGGCCGTAAGCAACAGCAAACCCTATAAACAGGCTCTTTATACATGCTAAAACGCCACGAAGAAATCCAATGTTGAATAGGGACATTGATCATCTGGATTTCTCCACAAATCCAAGCACAAGAAGCCACGAAAAATGAGCTTTTCCACCTAACAAGAATTTTCTGACTACTCATCATCTGATAAAGTTTCTTACTATCTTTGATTACCTACAAGTCCATTTTTATCCAACACCGGCTCAGACACACAGTGATCTAGGGATGGTGTTTCTCAAAGATGGGGATAAAAGGCTTACAGCACCTGGTATTCCCAGGCGGTCTCCCATCCAAGTACTAACCAGGCCCTACCCTGCTTAGCTTCCGAGATCAGACGAGATCGGGCGTGCTCAGGGTGGTATGGCCGTAAGCAACAGCAAACCCTATAAACAGGCTCTTTATACATGCTAAAACGCCACGAAGAAATCCAATGTTGAATAGGGACATTGATCATCTGGATTTCTCCACAAATCCAAGCACAAGAAGCCACGAAAAATGAGCTTTTCCACCTAACAAGAATTTTCTGACTACTCATCATCTGATAAAGTTTCTTACTATCTTTGATTACCTACAAGTCCATTTTTATCCAACACCGGCTCAGACACACAGTGATCTAGGGATGGTGTTTCTCAAAGATGGGGATAAAAGGCTTACAGCACCTGGTATTCCCAGGCGGTCTCCCATCCAAGTACTAACCAGGCCCTACCCTGCTTAGCTTCCGAGATCAGACGAGATCGGGCGTGCTCAGGGTGGTATGGCCGTAAGCAACAGCAAACCCTATAAACAGGCTCTTTATACATGCTAAAACGCCACGAAGAAATCCAATGTTGAATAGGGACATTGATCATCTGGATTTCTCCACAAATCCAAGCACAAGAAGCCACGAAAAATGAGCTTTTCCACCTAACAAGAATTTTCTGACTACTCATCATCTGATAAAGTTTCTTACTATCTTTGATTACCTACAAGTCCATTTTTATCCAACACCGGCTCAGACACACAGTGATCTAGGGATGGCGTTTTGCTTCATTCTCAAAGATGGGGATAAAAGGCTTACAGCACCTGGTATTCCCAGGCGGTCTCCCATCCAAGTACTAACCAGGCCCTACCCTGCTTAGCTTCCGAGATCAAACGAGATCGGGCGTGCTCAGGGTGGTATGGCCGTAAGCAACAGCAAACCCTATAAACAGGCTCTTTATACATGCTAAAACGCCACAAACAAATCCAATGTTGAATAGAGACATTGATCATCTGGATTTCTCCACAAATCCAAGCACAAGAAGCCACGAAAAATGAGCTTTTCCACCTAACAAGAATTTTCTGACTACTCATCATCTGATAAAGTTTCTTACTATCTTTGATTACCTACAAGTCCATTTTTATCCAACACCGGCTCAGACACACAGTGATCTAGGGATGGTGTTTCTCAAAGATGGGGATAAAAGGCTTACAGCACCTGGTATTCCCAGGCGGTCTCCCATCCAAGTACTAACCAGGCCCTACCCTGCTTAGCTTCCGAGATCAGACGAGATCGGGCGTGCTCAGGGTGGTATGGCCGTAAGCAACAGCAAACCCTATAAACAGGCTCTTTATACATGCTAAAACGCCACGAAGAAATCCAATGTTGAATAGGGACATTGATCATCTGGATTTCTCCACAAATCCAAGCACAAGAAGCCACGAAAAATGAGCTTTTCCACCTAACAAGAATTTTCTGACTACTCATCATCTGATAAAGTTTCTTACTATCTTTGATTACCTACAAGTCCATTTTTATCCAACACCGGCTCAGACACACAGTGATCTAGGGATGGCGTTTTGCTTCATTCTCAAAGATGGGGATAAAAGGCTTACAGCCACCTGGTATTCCCAGGCGGTCTCCCATCCAAGTACCAACCAGGCCCTACCCTGCTTAGCTTCCGAGATCAGACGAGATCGCGCGTGCTCAGGGTGGTATGGCCGTAAGCAACAGCAAACCCTATAAACAGGCTCTTTATACATGCTAAAACGCCACGAAGAAATCCAATGTTGAATAGGGACATTGATCATCTGGATTTCTCCACAAATCCAAGCACAAGAAGCCACGAAAAATGAGCTTTTCCACCTAACGCCTAAAAGGCTTACAGCACCTGGTATTCCCAGGCGGTCTCCCATCCAAGTATACATGCTAAAATGCCACGAAGAAATCCAATGTTGAATAGGGACATTGATCATCTGGATTTCTCCACAAATCCAAGCACAAGAAGCCACGAAAAATGAGCTTTTCCACCTAACAAGAATTTTCTGACTACTCATCATCTGATAAAGTTTCTTACTATCTTTGATTACCTACAAGTCCATTTTTATCCAACACCGGCTCAGACACACAGTGATCTAGGGATGGTGTTTCTCAAAGATGGGGATAAAAGGCTTACAGCACTTGGTATTCCCAGGCTGTCT
>NC_054395.1:2686700-2706700 GCF_017976425.1 Toxotes jaculatrix | reverse complement strand
ACAAGAATTTTCTGACTACTCATCATCTGATAAAGTTTCTTACTATCTTTGATTACCTACAAGTCCATTTTTATCCAACACCGGCTCAGACACACAGTGATCTAGGGATGGTGTTTCTCAAAGATGGGGATAAAAGGCTTACAGCACCTGGTATTCCCAGGCGGTCTCCCATCCAAGTACTAACCAGGCCCTACCCTGCTTAGTTTCCGAGATCAGACGAGATCGGGCGTGCTCAGGGTGGTATGGCCGTAAGCAACAGCAAACCTTATAAACAGGCTCTTTATACATGCTAAAACGCCACAAACAAATCCAATGTTGAATAGGGACATTGATCATCTGGATTTCTCCACAAATCCAAGCACAAGAAGCCACGAAAAATGAGCTTTTCCACCTAACAAGAATTTTCTGACTACTCATCATCTGATAAAGTTTCTTACTATCTTTGATTACCTACAAGTCCATTTTTATCCAACACCGGCTCAGACACACAGTGATCTAGGGATGGCGTTTTGCTTCATTCTCAAAGATGGGGATAAAAGGCTTACAGCACCTGGTATTCCCAGGCGGTCTCCCATCCAAGTACTAACCAGGCCCTACCCTGCTTAGCTTCCGAGATCAGACGAGATCGGGCGTGCTCAGGGTGGTATGGCCGTAAGCAACAGCAAACCCTATAAACAGGCTCTTTATACATGCTAAAACGCCACAAACAAATCCAATGTTGAATAGGGACATTGATCATCTGGACTTCTCCACAAATCCAAGCACAAGAAGCCACGAAAAATGAGCTTTTCCACCTAACAAGAATTTTCTGACTACTCATCATCTGATAAAGTTTCTTACTATCTTTGATTACCTACAAGTCCATTTTTATCCAACACCGGCTCAGACACACAGTGATCTAGGGATGGTGTTTCTCAAAGATGGGGATAAAAGGCTTACAGCACCTGGTATTCCCAGGCGGTCTCCCATCCAAGTACTAACCAGGCCCTACCCTGCTTAGTTTCCGAGATCAGACGAGATCGGGCGTGCTCAGGGTGGTATGGCCGTAAGCAACAGCAAACCCTATAAACAGGCTCTTTATACATGCTAAAACGCCACAAACAAATCCAATGTTGAATAGGGACATTGATCATCTGGATTTCTCCACAAATCCAAGCACAAGAAGCCACGAAAAATGAGCTTTTCCACCTAACAAGAATTTTCTGACTACTCATCATCTGATAAAGTTTCTTACTATCTTTGATTACCTACAAGTCCATTTTTATCCAACACCGGCTCAGACACACAGTGATCTAGGGATGGCGTTTTGCTTCATTCTCAAAGATGGGGATAAAAGGCTTACAGCACCTGGTATTCCCAGGCGGTCTCCCATCCAAGTACTAACCAGGCCCTACCCTGCTTAGCTTCCGAGATCAGACAAGATCGGGCGTGCTCAGGGTGGTATGGCCGTAAGCAACAGCAAACCCTATAAACAGGCTCTTTATACATGCTAAAACGCCACGAAGAAATCCAATGTTGAATAGGGACATTGATCATCTGGACTTCTCCACAAATCCAAGCACAAGAAGCCACGAAAAATGAGCTTTTCCACCTAACAAGAATTTTCTGACTACTCATCATCTGATAAAGTTTCTTACTATCTTTGATTACCTACAAGTCCATTTTTATCCAACACCGGCTCAGACACACAGTGATCTAGGGATGGTGTTTCTCAAAGATGGGGATAAAAGGCTTACAGCACCTGGTATTCCCAGGCGGTCTCCCATCCAAGTACTAACCAGGCCCTACCCTGCTTAGCTTCCGAGATCAGACGAGATCGGGCGTGCTCAGGGTGGTATGGCCGTAAGCAACAGCAAACCCTATAAACAGGCTCTTTATACATGCTAAAACGCCACGAAGAAATCCAATGTTGAATAGGGACATTGATCATCTGGATTTCTCCACAAATCCAAGCACAAGAAGCCACGAAAAATGAGCTTTTCCACCTAACAAGAATTTTCTGACTACTCATCATCTGATAAAGTTTCTTACTATCTTTGATTACCTACAAGTCCATTTTTATCCAACACCGGCTCAGACACACAGTGATCTAGGGATGGCGTTTTGCTTCATTCTCAAAGATGGGGATAAAAGGCTTACAGCACCTGGTATTCCCAGGCGGTCTCCCATCCAAGTACTAACCAGGCCCTACCCTGCTTAGCTTCCGAGATCAGACTAGATCGGGCGTGCTCAGGGTGGTATGGCCGTAAGCAACATCAAACCCTATAAACAGGCTCTTTATACATGCTAAAACGCCACAAACAAATCCAATGTTGAATAGGGACATTGATCATCTGGACTTCTCCACAAATCCAAGCACAAGAAGCCACGAAAAATGAGCTTTTCCACCTAACAAGAATTTTCTGACTACTCATCATCTGATAAAGTTTCTTACTATCTTTGATTACCTACAAGTCCATTTTTATCCAACACCGGCTCAGACACACAGTGATCTAGGGATGGTGTTTCTCAAAGATGGGGATAAAAGGCTTACAGCACCTGGTATTCCCAGGCGGTCTCCCATCCAAGTACTAACCAGGCCCTACCCTGCTTAGTTTCCGAGATCAGACGAGATCGGGCGTGCTCAGGGTGGTATGGCCGTAAGCAACAGCAAACCCTATAAACAGGCTCTTTATACATGCTAAAACGCCACAAACAAATCCAATGTTGAATAGGGACATTGATCATCTGGATTTCTCCACAAATCCAAGCACAAGAAGCCACGAAAAATGAGCTTTTCCACCTAACAAGAATTTTCTGACTACTCATCATCTGATAAAGTTTCTTACTATCTTTGATTACCTACAAGTCCATTTTTATCCAACACCGGCTCAGACACACAGTGATCTAGGGATGGCGTTTTGCTTCATTCTCAAAGATGGGGATAAAAGGCTTACAGCACCTGGTATTCCCAGGCGGTCTCCCATCCAAGTACTAACCAGGCCCTACCCTGCTTAGCTTCCGAGATCAGACAAGATCGGGCGTGCTCAGGGTGGTATGGCCGTAAGCAACAGCAAACCCTATAAACAGGCTCTTTATACATGCTAAAACGCCACGAAGAAATCCAATGTTGAATAGGGACATTGATCATCTGGACTTCTCCACAAATCCAAGCACAAGAAGCCACGAAAAATGAGCTTTTCCACCTAACAAGAATTTTCTGACTACTCATCATCTGATAAAGTTTCTTACTATCTTTGATTACCTACAAGTCCATTTTTATCCAACACCGGCTCAGACACACAGTGATCTAGGGATGGTGTTTCTCAAAGATGGGGATAAAAGGCTTACAGCACCTGGTATTCCCAGGCGGTCTCCCATCCAAGTACTAACCAGGCCCTACCCTGCTTAGCTTCCGAGATCAGACGAGATCGGGCGTGCTCAGGGTGGTATGGCCGTAAGCAACAGCAAACCCTATAAACAGGCTCTTTATACATGCTAAAACGCCACGAAGAAATCCAATGTTGAATAGGGACATTGATCATCTGGATTTCTCCACAAATCCAAGCACAAGAAGCCACGAAAAATGAGCTTTTCCACCTAACAAGAATTTTCTGACTACTCATCATCTGATAAAGTTTCTTACTATCTTTGATTACCTACAAGTCCATTTTTATCCAACACCGGCTCAGACACACAGTGATCTAGGGATGGCGTTTTGCTTCATTCTCAAAGATGGGGATAAAAGGCTTACAGCACCTGGTATTCCCAGGCGGTCTCCCATCCAAGTACTAACCAGGCCCTACCCTGCTTAGCTTCCGAGATCAGACTAGATCGGGCGTGCTCAGGGTGGTATGGCCGTAAGCAACAGCAAACCCTATAAACAGGCTCTTTATACATGCTAAAACGCCACAAACAAATCCAATGTTGAATAGGGACATTGATCATCTGGACTTCTCCACAAATCCAAGCACAAGAAGCCACGAAAAATGAGCTTTTCCACCTAACAAGAATTTTCTGACTACTCATCATCTGATAAAGTTTCTTACTATCTTTGATTACCTACAAGTCCATTTTTATCCAACACCGGCTCAGACACACAGTGATCTAGGGATGGTGTTTCTCAAAGATGGGGATAAAAGGCTTACAGCACCTGGTATTCCCAGGCGGTCTCCCATCCAAGTACTAACCAGGCCCTACCCTGCTTAGCTTCCGAGATCAGACGAGATCGGGCGTGCTCAGGGTGGTATGGCTGTAAGCAACAGCAAACCCTATAAACAGGCTCTTTATACATGCTAAAACGCCACGAAGAAATCCAATGTTGAATAGGGACATTGATCATCTGGATTTCTCCACAAATCCAAGCACAAGAAGCCACGAAAAATGAGCTTTTCCACCTAACAAGAATTTTCTGACTACTCATCATCTGATAAAGTTTCTTACTATCTTTGATTACCTACAAGTCCATTTTTATCCAACACCGGCTCAGACACACAGTGATCTAGGGATGGTGTTTCTCAAAGATGGGGATAAAAGGATACAGCACCTGGTATTCCCAGGCGGTCTCCCATCCAAGTACTAACCAGGCCCTACGCTGCTTAGCTTCCGAGATCAGACGAGATCGGGCGTGCTCAGGGTGGTATGGCCGTAAGCAACAGCAAACCCTATAAACAGGCTCTTTATACATGCTAAAACGCCACGAAGAAATCCAATGTTGAATAGGGACATTGATCATCTGGATTTCTCCACAAATCCAAGCACAAGAAGCCACGAAAAATGAGCTTTTCCACCTAACAAGAATTTTCTGACTACTCATCATCTGATAAAGTTTCTTACTATCTTTGATTACCTACAAGTCCATTTTTATCCAACACCGGCTCAGACACACAGTGATCTAGGGATGGTGTTTCTCAAAGATGGGGATAAAAGGCTTACAGCACCTGGTATTCCCAGGCGGTCTCCCATCCAAGTACTAACCAGGCCCTACCCTGCTTAGTTTCCGAGATCAGACGAGATCGGGCGTGCTCAGGGTGGTATGGCCGTAAGCAACAGCAAACCCTATAAACAGGCTCTTTATACATGCTAAAACGCCACGAAGAAATCCAATGTTGAATAGGGACATTGATCATCTGGATTTCTCCACAAATCCAAGCACAAGAAGCCACGAAAAATGAGCTTTTCCACCTAACAAGAATTTTCTGACTACTCATCATCTGATAAAGTTTCTTACTATCTTTGATTACCTACAAGTCCATTTTTATCCAACACCGGCTCAGACACACAGTGATCTAGGGATGGCGTTTTGCTTCATTCTCAAAGATGGGGATAAAAGGCTTACAGCACCTGGTATTCCCAGGCGGTCTCCCATCCAAGTACTAACCAGGCCCTACCCTGCTTAGCTTCCGAGATCAGACGAGATCGGGCGTGCTCAGGGTGGTATGGCCGTAAGCAACAGCAAACCCTATAAACAGGCTCTTTATACATGCTAAAACGCCACAAACAAATCCAATGTTGAATAGGGACATTGATCATCTGGACTTCTCCACAAATCCAAGCACAAGAAGCCACGAAAAATGAGCTTTTCCACCTAACAAGAATTTTCTGACTACTCATCATCTGATAAAGTTTCTTACTATCTTTGATTACCTACAAGTCCATTTTTATCCAACACCGGCTCAGACACACAGTGATCTAGGGATGGTGTTTCTCAAAGATGGGGATAAAAGGCTTACAGCACCTGGTATTCCCAGGCGGTCTCCCATCCAAGTACTAACCAGGCCCTACCCTGCTTAGTTTCCGAGATCAGACGAGATCGGGCGTGCTCAGGGTGGTATGGCCGTAAGCAACAGCAAACCCTATAAACAGGCTCTTTATACATGCTAAAACGCCACGAAGAAATCCAATGTTGAATAGGGACATTGATCATCTGGATTTCTCCACAAATCCAAGCACAAGAAGCCACGAAAAATGAGCTTTTCCACCTAACAAGAATTTTCTGACTACTCATCATCTGATAAAGTTTCTTACTATCTTTGATTACCTACAAGTCCATTTTTATCCAACACCGGCTCAGACACACAGTGATCTAGGGATGGCGTTTTGCTTCATTCTCAAAGATGGGGATAAAAGGCTTACAGCACCTGGTATTCCCAGGCGGTCTCCCATCCAAGTACTAACCAGGCCCTACCCTGCTTAGCTTCCGAGATCAGACGAGATCGGGCGTGCTCAGGGTGGTATGGCCGTAAGCAACAGCAAACCCTATAAACAGGCTCTTTATACATGCTAAAACGCCACAAACAAATCCAATGTTGAATAGGGACATTGATCATCTGGACTTCTCCACAAATCCAAGCACAAGAAGCCACGAAAAATGAGCTTTTCCACCTAACAAGAATTTTCTGACTACTCATCATCTGATAAAGTTTCTTACTATCTTTGATTACCTACAAGTCCATTTTTATCCAACACCGGCTCAGACACACAGTGATCTAGGGATGGTGTTTCTCAAAGATGGGGATAAAAGGCTTACAGCACCTGGTATTCCCAGGCGGTCTCCCATCCAAGTACTAACCAGGCCCTACCCTGCTTAGTTTCCGAGATCAGACGAGATCGGGCGTGCTCAGGGTGGTATGGCCGTAAGCAACAGCAAACCTTATAAACAGGCTCTTTATACATGCTAAAACGCCACAAACAAATCCAATGTTGAATAGGGACATTGATCATCTGGATTTCTCCACAAATCCAAGCACAAGAAGCCACGAAAAATGAGCTTTTCCACCTAACAAGAATTTTCTGACTACTCATCATCTGATAAAGTTTCTTACTATCTTTGATTACCTACAAGTCCATTTTTATCCAACACCGGCTCAGACACACAGTGATCTAGGGATGGCGTTTTGCTTCATTCTCAAAGATGGGGATAAAAGGCTTACAGCACCTGGTATTCCCAGGCGGTCTCCCATCCAAGTACTAACCAGGCCCTACCCTGCTTAGCTTCCGAGATCAGACGAGATCGGGCGTGCTCAGGGTGGTATGGCCGTAAGCAACAGCAAACCCTATAAACAGGCTCTTTATACATGCTAAAACGCCACAAACAAATCCAATGTTGAATAGGGACATTGATCATCTGGACTTCTCCACAAATCCAAGCACAAGAAGCCACGAAAAATGAGCTTTTCCACCTAACAAGAATTTTCTGACTACTCATCATCTGATAAAGTTTCTTACTATCTTTGATTACCTACAAGTCCATTTTTATCCAACACCGGCTCAGACACACAGTGATCTAGGGATGGTGTTTCTCAAAGATGGGGATAAAAGGCTTACAGCACCTGGTATTCCCAGGCGGTCTCCCATCCAAGTACTAACCAGGCCCTACCCTGCTTAGTTTCCGAGATCAGACGAGATCGGGCGTGCTCAGGGTGGTATGGCCGTAAGCAACAGCAAACCCTATAAACAGGCTCTTTATACATGCTAAAACGCCACAAACAAATCCAATGTTGAATAGGGACATTGATCATCTGGATTTCTCCACAAATCCAAGCACAAGAAGCCACGAAAAATGAGCTTTTCCACCTAACAAGAATTTTCTGACTACTCATCATCTGATAAAGTTTCTTACTATCTTTGATTACCTACAAGTCCATTTTTATCCAACACCGGCTCAGACACACAGTGATCTAGGGATGGCGTTTTGCTTCATTCTCAAAGATGGGGATAAAAGGCTTACAGCACCTGGTATTCCCAGGCGGTCTCCCATCCAAGTACTAACCAGGCCCTACCCTGCTTAGCTTCCGAGATCAGACAAGATCGGGCGTGCTCAGGGTGGTATGGCCGTAAGCAACAGCAAACCCTATAAACAGGCTCTTTATACATGCTAAAACGCCACGAAGAAATCCAATGTTGAATAGGGACATTGATCATCTGGACTTCTCCACAAATCCAAGCACAAGAAGCCACGAAAAATGAGCTTTTCCACCTAACAAGAATTTTCTGACTACTCATCATCTGATAAAGTTTCTTACTATCTTTGATTACCTACAAGTCCATTTTTATCCAACACCGGCTCAGACACACAGTGATCTAGGGATGGTGTTTCTCAAAGATGGGGATAAAAGGCTTACAGCACCTGGTATTCCCAGGCGGTCTCCCATCCAAGTACTAACCAGGCCCTACCCTGCTTAGCTTCCGAGATCAGACGAGATCGGGCGTGCTCAGGGTGGTATGGCCGTAAGCAACAGCAAACCCTATAAACAGGCTCTTTATACATGCTAAAACGCCACGAAGAAATCCAATGTTGAATAGGGACATTGATCATCTGGATTTCTCCACAAATCCAAGCACAAGAAGCCACGAAAAATGAGCTTTTCCACCTAACAAGAATTTTCTGACTACTCATCATCTGATAAAGTTTCTTACTATCTTTGATTACCTACAAGTCCATTTTTATCCAACACCGGCTCAGACACACAGTGATCTAGGGATGGCGTTTTGCTTCATTCTCAAAGATGGGGATAAAAGGCTTACAGCACCTGGTATTCCCAGGCGGTCTCCCATCCAAGTACTAACCAGGCCCTACCCTGCTTAGCTTCCGAGATCAGACTAGATCGGGCGTGCTCAGGGTGGTATGGCCGTAAGCAACATCAAACCCTATAAACAGGCTCTTTATACATGCTAAAACGCCACAAACAAATCCAATGTTGAATAGGGACATTGATCATCTGGACTTCTCCACAAATCCAAGCACAAGAAGCCACGAAAAATGAGCTTTTCCACCTAACAAGAATTTTCTGACTACTCATCATCTGATAAAGTTTCTTACTATCTTTGATTACCTACAAGTCCATTTTTATCCAACACCGGCTCAGACACACAGTGATCTAGGGATGGTGTTTCTCAAAGATGGGGATAAAAGGCTTACAGCACCTGGTATTCCCAGGCGGTCTCCCATCCAAGTACTAACCAGGCCCTACCCTGCTTAGTTTCCGAGATCAGACGAGATCGGGCGTGCTCAGGGTGGTATGGCCGTAAGCAACAGCAAACCCTATAAACAGGCTCTTTATACATGCTAAAACGCCACAAACAAATCCAATGTTGAATAGGGACATTGATCATCTGGATTTCTCCACAAATCCAAGCACAAGAAGCCACGAAAAATGAGCTTTTCCACCTAACAAGAATTTTCTGACTACTCATCATCTGATAAAGTTTCTTACTATCTTTGATTACCTACAAGTCCATTTTTATCCAACACCGGCTCAGACACACAGTGATCTAGGGATGGCGTTTTGCTTCATTCTCAAAGATGGGGATAAAAGGCTTACAGCACCTGGTATTCCCAGGCGGTCTCCCATCCAAGTACTAACCAGGCCCTACCCTGCTTAGCTTCCGAGATCAGACAAGATCGGGCGTGCTCAGGGTGGTATGGCCGTAAGCAACAGCAAACCCTATAAACAGGCTCTTTATACATGCTAAAACGCCACGAAGAAATCCAATGTTGAATAGGGACATTGATCATCTGGACTTCTCCACAAATCCAAGCACAAGAAGCCACGAAAAATGAGCTTTTCCACCTAACAAGAATTTTCTGACTACTCATCATCTGATAAAGTTTCTTACTATCTTTGATTACCTACAAGTCCATTTTTATCCAACACCGGCTCAGACACACAGTGATCTAGGGATGGTGTTTCTCAAAGATGGGGATAAAAGGCTTACAGCACCTGGTATTCCCAGGCGGTCTCCCATCCAAGTACTAACCAGGCCCTACCCTGCTTAGCTTCCGAGATCAGACGAGATCGGGCGTGCTCAGGGTGGTATGGCCGTAAGCAACAGCAAACCCTATAAACAGGCTCTTTATACATGCTAAAACGCCACGAAGAAATCCAATGTTGAATAGGGACATTGATCATCTGGATTTCTCCACAAATCCAAGCACAAGAAGCCACGAAAAATGAGCTTTTCCACCTAACAAGAATTTTCTGACTACTCATCATCTGATAAAGTTTCTTACTATCTTTGATTACCTACAAGTCCATTTTTATCCAACACCGGCTCAGACACACAGTGATCTAGGGATGGCGTTTTGCTTCATTCTCAAAGATGGGGATAAAAGGCTTACAGCACCTGGTATTCCCAGGCGGTCTCCCATCCAAGTACTAACCAGGCCCTACCCTGCTTAGCTTCCGAGATCAGACTAGATCGGGCGTGCTCAGGGTGGTATGGCCGTAAGCAACAGCAAACCCTATAAACAGGCTCTTTATACATGCTAAAACGCCACAAACAAATCCAATGTTGAATAGGGACATTGATCATCTGGACTTCTCCACAAATCCAAGCACAAGAAGCCACGAAAAATGAGCTTTTCCACCTAACAAGAATTTTCTGACTACTCATCATCTGATAAAGTTTCTTACTATCTTTGATTACCTACAAGTCCATTTTTATCCAACACCGGCTCAGACACACAGTGATCTAGGGATGGTGTTTCTCAAAGATGGGGATAAAAGGCTTACAGCACCTGGTATTCCCAGGCGGTCTCCCATCCAAGTACTAACCAGGCCCTACCCTGCTTAGCTTCCGAGATCAGACGAGATCGGGCGTGCTCAGGGTGGTATGGCTGTAAGCAACAGCAAACCCTATAAACAGGCTCTTTATACATGCTAAAACGCCACGAAGAAATCCAATGTTGAATAGGGACATTGATCATCTGGATTTCTCCACAAATCCAAGCACAAGAAGCCACGAAAAATGAGCTTTTCCACCTAACAAGAATTTTCTGACTACTCATCATCTGATAAAGTTTCTTACTATCTTTGATTACCTACAAGTCCATTTTTATCCAACACCGGCTCAGACACACAGTGATCTAGGGATGGTGTTTCTCAAAGATGGGGATAAAAGGATACAGCACCTGGTATTCCCAGGCGGTCTCCCATCCAAGTACTAACCAGGCCCTACGCTGCTTAGCTTCCGAGATCAGACGAGATCGGGCGTGCTCAGGGTGGTATGGCCGTAAGCAACAGCAAACCCTATAAACAGGCTCTTTATACATGCTAAAACGCCACGAAGAAATCCAATGTTGAATAGGGACATTGATCATCTGGATTTCTCCACAAATCCAAGCACAAGAAGCCACGAAAAATGAGCTTTTCCACCTAACAAGAATTTTCTGACTACTCATCATCTGATAAAGTTTCTTACTATCTTTGATTACCTACAAGTCCATTTTTATCCAACACCGGCTCAGACACACAGTGATCTAGGGATGGTGTTTCTCAAAGATGGGGATAAAAGGCTTACAGCACCTGGTATTCCCAGGCGGTCTCCCATCCAAGTACTAACCAGGCCCTACCCTGCTTAGTTTCCGAGATCAGACGAGATCGGGCGTGCTCAGGGTGGTATGGCCGTAAGCAACAGCAAACCCTATAAACAGGCTCTTTATACATGCTAAAACGCCACGAAGAAATCCAATGTTGAATAGGGACATTGATCATCTGGATTTCTCCACAAATCCAAGCACAAGAAGCCACGAAAAATGAGCTTTTCCACCTAACAAGAATTTTCTGACTACTCATCATCTGATAAAGTTTCTTACTATCTTTGATTACCTACAAGTCCATTTTTATCCAACACCGGCTCAGACACACAGTGATCTAGGGATGGCGTTTTGCTTCATTCTCAAAGATGGGGATAAAAGGCTTACAGCACCTGGTATTCCCAGGCGGTCTCCCATCCAAGTACTAACCAGGCCCTACCCTGCTTAGCTTCCGAGATCAGACGAGATCGGGCGTGCTCAGGGTGGTATGGCCGTAAGCAACAGCAAACCCTATAAACAGGCTCTTTATACATGCTAAAACGCCACAAACAAATCCAATGTTGAATAGGGACATTGATCATCTGGACTTCTCCACAAATCCAAGCACAAGAAGCCACGAAAAATGAGCTTTTCCACCTAACAAGAATTTTCTGACTACTCATCATCTGATAAAGTTTCTTACTATCTTTGATTACCTACAAGTCCATTTTTATCCAACACCGGCTCAGACACACAGTGATCTAGGGATGGTGTTTCTCAAAGATGGGGATAAAAGGCTTACAGCACCTGGTATTCCCAGGCGGTCTCCCATCCAAGTACTAACCAGGCCCTACCCTGCTTAGTTTCCGAGATCAGACGAGATCGGGCGTGCTCAGGGTGGTATGGCCGTAAGCAACAGCAAACCCTATAAACAGGCTCTTTATACATGCTAAAACGCCACAAACAAATCCAATGTTGAATAGGGACATTGATCATCTGGATTTCTCCACAAATCCAAGCACAAGAAGCCACGAAAAATGAGCTTTTCCACCTAACAAGAATTTTCTGACTACTCATCATCTGATAAAGTTTCTTACTATCTTTGATTACCTACAAGTCCATTTTTATCCAACACCGGCTCAGACACACAGTGATCTAGGGATGGCGTTTTGCTTCATTCTCAAAGATGGGGATAAAAGGCTTACAGCACCTGGTATTCCCAGGCGGTCTCCCATCCAAGTACTAACCAGGCCCTACCCTGCTTAGCTTCCGAGATCAGACGAGATCGGGCGTGCTCAGGGTGGTATGGCCGTAAGCAACAGCAAACCCTATAAACAGGCTCTTTATACATGCTAAAACGCCACAAACAAATCCAATGTTGAATAGGGACATTGATCATCTGGACTTCTCCACAAATCCAAGCACAAGAAGCCACGAAAAATGAGCTTTTCCACCTAACAAGAATTTTCTGACTACTCATCATCTGATAAAGTTTCTTACTATCTTTGATTACCTACAAGTCCATTTTTATCCAACACCGGCTCAGACACACAGTGATCTAGGGATGGTGTTTCTCAAAGATGGGGATAAAAGGCTTACAGCACCTGGTATTCCCAGGCGGTCTCCCATCCAAGTACTAACCAGGCCCTACCCTGCTTAGTTTCCGAGATCAGACGAGATCGGGCGTGCTCAGGGTGGTATGGCCGTAAGCAACAGCAAACCCTATAAACAGGCTCTTTATACATGCTAAAACGCCACAAACAAATCCAATGTTGAATAGGGACATTGATCATCTGGATTTCTCCACAAATCCAAGCACAAGAAGCCACGAAAAATGAGCTTTTCCACCTAACAAGAATTTTCTGACTACTCATCATCTGATAAAGTTTCTTACTATCTTTGATTACCTACAAGTCCATTTTTATCCAACACCGGCTCAGACACACAGTGATCTAGGGATGGCGTTTTGCTTCATTCTCAAAGATGGGGATAAAAGGCTTACAGCACCTGGTATTCCCAGGCGGTCTCCCATCCAAGTACTAACCAGGCCCTACCCTGCTTAGCTTCCGAGATCAGACTAGATCGGGCGTGCTCAGGGTGGTATGGCCGTAAGCAACAGCAAACCCTATAAACAGGCTCTTTATACATGCTAAAACGCCACGAAGAAATCCAATGTTGAATAGGGACATTGATCATCTGGACTTCTCCACAAATCCAAGCACAAGAAGCCACGAAAAATGAGCTTTTCCACCTAACAAGAATTTTCTGACTACTCATCATCTGATAAAGTTTCTTACTATCTTTGATTACCTACAAGTCCATTTTTATCCAACACCGGCTCAGACACACAGTGATCTAGGGATGGTGTTTCTCAAAGATGGGGATAAAAGGCTTACAGCACCTGGTATTCCCAGGCGGTCTCCCATCCAAGTACTAACCAGGCCCTACCCTGCTTAGCTTCCGAGATCAGACGAGATCGGGCGTGCTCAGGGTGGTATGGCCGTAAGCAACAGCAAACCCTATAAACAGGCTCTTTATACATGCTAAAACGCCACGAAGAAATCCAATGTTGAATAGGGACATTGATCATCTGGATTTCTCCACAAATCCAAGCACAAGAAGCCACGAAAAATGAGCTTTTCCACCTAACAAGAATTTTCTGACTACTCATCATCTGATAAAGTTTCTTACTATCTTTGATTACCTACAAGTCCATTTTTATCCAACACCGGCTCAGACACACAGTGATCTAGGGATGGCGTTTTGCTTCATTCTCAAAGATGGGGATAAAAGGCTTACAGCACCTGGTATTCCCAGGCGGTCTCCCATCCAAGTACTAACCAGGCCCTACCCTGCTTAGCTTCCGAGATCAGACTAGATCGGGCGTGCTCAGGGTGGTATGGCCGTAAGCAACATCAAACCCTATAAACAGGCTCTTTATACATGCTAAAACGCCACAAACAAATCCAATGTTGAATAGGGACATTGATCATCTGGACTTCTCCACAAATCCAAGCACAAGAAGCCACGAAAAATGAGCTTTTCCACCTAACAAGAATTTTCTGACTACTCATCATCTGATAAAGTTTCTTACTATCTTTGATTACCTACAAGTCCATTTTTATCCAACACCGGCTCAGACACACAGTGATCTAGGGATGGTGTTTCTCAAAGATGGGGATAAAAGGCTTACAGCACCTGGTATTCCCAGGCGGTCTCCCATCCAAGTACTAACCAGGCCCTACCCTGCTTAGTTTCCGAGATCAGACGAGATCGGGCGTGCTCAGGGTGGTATGGCCGTAAGCAACAGCAAACCCTATAAACAGGCTCTTTATACATGCTAAAACGCCACAAACAAATCCAATGTTGAATAGGGACATTGATCATCTGGATTTCTCCACAAATCCAAGCACAAGAAGCCACGAAAAATGAGCTTTTCCACCTAACAAGAATTTTCTGACTACTCATCATCTGATAAAGTTTCTTACTATCTTTGATTACCTACAAGTCCATTTTTATCCAACACCGGCTCAGACACACAGTGATCTAGGGATGGCGTTTTGCTTCATTCTCAAAGATGGGGATAAAAGGCTTACAGCACCTGGTATTCCCAGGCGGTCTCCCATCCAAGTACTAACCAGGCCCTACCCTGCTTAGCTTCCGAGATCAGACAAGATCGGGCGTGCTCAGGGTGGTATGGCCGTAAGCAACAGCAAACCCTATAAACAGGCTCTTTATACATGCTAAAACGCCACGAAGAAATCCAATGTTGAATAGGGACATTGATCATCTGGACTTCTCCACAAATCCAAGCACAAGAAGCCACGAAAAATGAGCTTTTCCACCTAACAAGAATTTTCTGACTACTCATCATCTGATAAAGTTTCTTACTATCTTTGATTACCTACAAGTCCATTTTTATCCAACACCGGCTCAGACACACAGTGATCTAGGGATGGTGTTTCTCAAAGATGGGGATAAAAGGCTTACAGCACCTGGTATTCCCAGGCGGTCTCCCATCCAAGTACTAACCAGGCCCTACCCTGCTTAGCTTCCGAGATCAGACGAGATCGGGCGTGCTCAGGGTGGTATGGCCGTAAGCAACAGCAAACCCTATAAACAGGCTCTTTATACATGCTAAAACGCCACGAAGAAATCCAATGTTGAATAGGGACATTGATCATCTGGATTTCTCCACAAATCCAAGCACAAGAAGCCACGAAAAATGAGCTTTTCCACCTAACAAGAATTTTCTGACTACTCATCATCTGATAAAGTTTCTTACTATCTTTGATTACCTACAAGTCCATTTTTATCCAACACCGGCTCAGACACACAGTGATCTAGGGATGGCGTTTTGCTTCATTCTCAAAGATGGGGATAAAAGGCTTACAGCACCTGGTATTCCCAGGCGGTCTCCCATCCAAGTACTAACCAGGCCCTACCCTGCTTAGCTTCCGAGATCAGACTAGATCGGGCGTGCTCAGGGTGGTATGGCCGTAAGCAACAGCAAACCCTATAAACAGGCTCTTTATACATGCTAAAACGCCACAAACAAATCCAATGTTGAATAGGGACATTGATCATCTGGACTTCTCCACAAATCCAAGCACAAGAAGCCACGAAAAATGAGCTTTTCCACCTAACAAGAATTTTCTGACTACTCATCATCTGATAAAGTTTCTTACTATCTTTGATTACCTACAAGTCCATTTTTATCCAACACCGGCTCAGACACACAGTGATCTAGGGATGGTGTTTCTCAAAGATGGGGATAAAAGGCTTACAGCACCTGGTATTCCCAGGCGGTCTCCCATCCAAGTACTAACCAGGCCCTACCCTGCTTAGCTTCCGAGATCAGACGAGATCGGGCGTGCTCAGGGTGGTATGGCTGTAAGCAACAGCAAACCCTATAAACAGGCTCTTTATACATGCTAAAACGCCACGAAGAAATCCAATGTTGAATAGGGACATTGATCATCTGGATTTCTCCACAAATCCAAGCACAAGAAGCCACGAAAAATGAGCTTTTCCACCTAACAAGAATTTTCTGACTACTCATCATCTGATAAAGTTTCTTACTATCTTTGATTACCTACAAGTCCATTTTTATCCAACACCGGCTCAGACACACAGTGATCTAGGGATGGTGTTTCTCAAAGATGGGGATAAAAGGCTTACAGCACCTGGTATTCCCAGGCGGTCTCCCATCCAAGTACTAACCAGGCCCTACCCTGCTTAGCTTCCGAGATCAGACGAGATCGCCCGTGCTCAGGGTGGTATGGCCGTAAGCAACAGCAAACCCTATAAACAGGCTCTTTATACATGCTAAAACGCCACGAAGAAATCCAATGTTGAATAGGGACATTGATCATCTGGATTTCTCCACAAATCCAAGCACAAGAAGCCACGAAAAATGAGCTTTTCCACCTAAAAAGAATTTTCTGACTACTCATCATCTGATAAAGTTTCTTACTATCTTTGATTACCTACAAGTCCATTTTTATCCAACACCGGCTCAGACACACAGTGATCTAGGGATGGTGTTTCTCAAAGATGGGGATAAAAGGCTTACAGCACCTGGTATTCCCAGGCGGTCTCCCATCCAAGTACTAACCAGGCCCTACCCTGCTTAGTTTCCGAGATCAGACGAGATCGGGCGTGCTCAGGGTGGTATGGCCGTAAGCAACAGCAAACCCTATAAACAGGCTCTTTATACATGCTAAAACGCCACGAAGAAATCCAATGTTGAATAGGGACATTGATCATCTGGATTTCTCCACAAATCCAAGCACAAGAAGCCACGAAAAATGAGCTTTTCCACCTAACAAGAATTTTCTGACTACTCATCATCTGATAAAGTTTCTTACTATCTTTGATTACCTACAAGTCCATTTTTATCCAACACCGGCTCAGACACACAGTGATCTAGGGATGGTGTTTCTCAAAGATGGGGATAAAAGGCTTACAGCACCTGGTATTCCCAGGCGGTCTCCCATCCAAGTACTAACCAGGCCCTACCCTGCTTAGCTTCCGAGATCAGACGAGATCGGGCGTGCTCAGGGTGGTATGGCCGTAAGCAACAGCAAACCCTATAAACAGGCTCTTTATACATGCTAAAACGCCACGAAGAAATCCAATGTTGAATAGGGACATTGATCATCTGGATTTCTCCACAAATCCAAGCACAAGAAGCCACGAAAAATGAGCTTTTCCACCTAACAAGAATTTTCTGACTACTCATCATCTGATAAAGTTTCTTACTATCTTTGATTACCTACAAGTCCATTTTTATCCAACACCGGCTCAGACACACAGTGATCTAGGGATGGTGTTTCTCAAAGATGGGGATAAAAGGATACAGCACCTGGTATTCCCAGGCGGTCTCCCATCCAAGTACTAACCAGGCCCTACGCTGCTTAGCTTCCGAGATCAGACGAGATCGGGCGTGCTCAGGGTGGTATGGCCGTAAGCAACAGCAAACCCTATAAACAGGCTCTTTATACATGCTAAAACGCCACGAAGAAATCCAATGTTGAATAGGGACATTGATCATCTGGATTTCTCCACAAATCCAAGCACAAGAAGCCACGAAAAATGAGCTTTTCCACCTAACAAGAATTTTCTGACTACTCATCATCCGATAAAGTTTCTTACTATCTTTGATTACCTACAAGTCCATTTTTATCCAACACCGGCTCAGACACACAGTGATCGAGGGATGGCGTTTTGCTTCATTCTCAAAGATGGGGATAAAAGGCTTACAGCACCTGGTATTCCCAGGCGGTCTCCCATCCAAGTACTAACCAGGCCCTACCCTGCTTAGCTTCCAAAATCAGACGAGATCGGGCGTGCTCAGGGTGGTATGGCCGTAAGCAACAGCAAACCCTATAAACAGGCTCTTTATACATGCTAAAACGCCACGAAGAAATCCAATGTTGAATAGGGACATTGATCATCTGGATTTCTCCACAAATCCAAGCACAAGAAGCCACGAAAAATGAGCTTTTCCACCTAACAAGAATTTTCTGACTACTCATCATCTGATAAAGTTTCTTACTATCTTTGATTACCTACAAGTCCATTTTTATCCAACACCGGCTCAGACACACAGTGATCTAGGGATGGTGTTTCTCAAAGATGGGGATAAAAGGCTTACAGCACCTGGTATTCCCAGGCGGTCTCCCATCCAAGTACTAACCAGGCCCTACCCTGCTTAGTTTCCGAGATCAGGCGTGCTCAGGGTGGTATGGCCGTAAGCAACAGCAAACCCTATAAACAGGCTCTTTATACATGCTAAAACGCCACGAAGAAATCCAATGTTGAATAGGGACATTGATCATCTGGATTTCTCCACAAATCCAAGCACAAGAAGCCACGAAAAATGAGCTTTTCCACCTAACAAGAATTTTCTGACTACTCATCATCTGATAAAGTTTCTTACTATCTTTGATTACCTACAAGTCCATTTTTATCCAACACCGGCTCAGACACACAGTGATCTAGGGACGGCGTTTTGCTTCATTCTCAAAGATGGGGATAAAAGGCTTACAGCGGTCTCCCATCCAAATCCAGTGTTGAATAGGGACATTGATCATCTGGATTTCTCCACAAATCCAAGCACAAGAAGCCACGAAAAATGAGCTTTTCCACCTAACGCCTAAAAGGCTTCCAGCACCTGGTATTCCCAGGCGGTCTCCCATCCAAGTATACATGCTAAAATGCCACGAAGAAATCCAATGTTGAATAGGGACATTGATCATCTGGATTTCTCCACAAATCCAAGCACAAGAAGCCACGAAAAATGAGCTTTTCCACCTAACAAGAATTTTCTGACTACTCATCATCTGATAAAGTTTCTTACTATCTTTGATTACCTACAAGTCCATTTTTATCCAACACCGGCTCAGACACACAGTGATCTAGGGATGGTGTTTCTCAAAGATGGGGATAAAAGGCTTACAGCACTTGGTATTCCCAGGCGGTCTCCCATCCAAGTACTAACCAGGCCCTACCCTGCTTAGTTTCCGAGATCAGACGAGATCGGGCGTGCTCAGGGTGGTATGGCCGTAAGCAACAGCAAACCCTATAAACAGGCTCTTTATACATGCTAAAACGCCACGAAGAAATCCAATGTTGAATAGGGACATTGATCATCTGGATTTCTCCACAAATCCAAGCACAAGAAGCCACGAAAAATGAGCTTTTCCACCTAACAAGAATTTTCTGACTACTCATCATTTGATAAAGTTTCTTACTATCTTTGATTACCTACAAGTCCATTTTTATCCAACACCGGCTCAGACACACAGTGATCTAGGGATGGCGTTTTGCTTCATTCTCAAAGATGGGGATAAAAGGCTTACAGCACCTGGTATTCCCAGGCGGTCTCCCATCCAAGTACTAACCAGGCCCTACCCTGCTTAGCTTCCGAGATCAGACGAGATCGGGCGTGCTCAGGGTGGTATGGCCGTAAGCAACAGCAAACCCTATAAACAGGCTCTTTATACATGCTAAAACTCCACGAAGAAATCCAATGTTGAATAGGGACATTGATCATCTGGATTTCTCCACAAATCCAAGCACAAGAAGCCACGAAAAATGAGCTTTTCCACCTAAAAAGAATTTTCTGACTACTCATCATCTGATAAAGTTTCTTACTATCTTTGATTACCTACAAGTCCATTTTTATCCAACACCGGCTCAGACACACAGTGATCTAGGG
>NC_054395.1:2671700-2681700 GCF_017976425.1 Toxotes jaculatrix | reverse complement strand
ATCCAAGTACTAACCAGGCCCTACCCTGCTTAGTTTCCGAGATCAGACGAGATCGGGCGTGCTCAGGGTGGTATGGCCGTAAGCAACAGCAAACCCTATAAACAGGCTCTTTATACATGCTAAAACGCCACGAAGAAATCCAATGTTGAATAGGGACATTGATCATCTGGATTTCTCCACAAATCCAAGCACAAGAAGCCACGAAAAATGAGCTTTTCCACCTAACAAGAATTTTCTGACTACTCATCATCTGATAAAGTTTCTTACTATCTTTGATTACCTACAAGTCCATTTTTATCCAACACCGGCTCAGACACACAGTGATCTAGGGATGGCGTTTTGCTTCATTCTCAAAGATGGGGATCAAAGGCTTACAGCACCTGGTATTCCCAGGCGGTCTCCCATCCAAGTACTAACCAGGCCCTACCCTGCTTAGCTTCCGAGATCAGACGAGATCGGGCGTGCTCAGGGTGGTATGGCCGTAAGCAACAGCAAACCCTATAAACAGGCTCTTTATACATGCTAAAACGCCACAAACAAATCCAATGTTGAATAGAGACATTGATCATCTGGATTTCTTCACAAATCCAAGCACAAGAAGCCACGAAAAATGAGCTTTTCCACCTAACAAGAATTTTCTGACTACTCATCATCTGATAAAGTTTCTTACTATCTTTGATTACCTACAAGTCCATTTTTATCCAACACCGGCTCAGACACACAGTGATCTAGGGATGGTGTTTCTCAAAGATGGGGATAAAAGGCTTACAGCACCTGGTATTCCCAGGCGGTCTCCCATCCAAGTACTAACCAGGCCCTACCCTGTTTAGCTTCCGAGATCAGACGAGATCGGGCGTGCTCAGGGTGGTATGGCCGTAAGCAACAGCAAACCCTATAAACAGGCTCTTTATACATGCTAAAACGCCACGAAGAAATCCAATGTTGAATAGGGACATTGATCATCTGGATTTCTCCACAAATCCAAGCACAAGAAGCCACGAAAAATGAGCTTTTCCACCTAACAAGAATTTTCTGACTACTCATCATCTGATAAAGTTTCTTACTATCTTTGATTACCTACAAGTCCATTTTTATCCAACACCGGCTCAGACACACAGTGATCTAGGGATGGTGTTTCTCAAAGATGGGGATAAAAGGCTTACAGCACCTGGTATTCCCAGGCGGTCTCCCATCCAAGTACTAACCAGGCCCTACCCTGCTTAGTTTCCGAGATCAGACGAGATCGGGCGTGCTCAGGGTGGTATGGCCGTAAGCAACAGCAAACCCTATAAACAGGCTCTTTATACATGCTAAAACGCCACGAAGAAATCCAATGTTGAATAGGGACATTGATCATCTGGATTTCTCCACAAATCCAAGCACAAGAAGCCACGAAAAATGAGCTTTTCCACCTAACAAGAATTTTCTGACTACTCATCATCTGATAAAGTTTCTTACTATCTTTGATTACCTACAAGTCCATTTTTATCCAACACCGGCTCAGACACACAGTGATCTAGGGATAGCGTTTTGCTTCATTCTCAAAGATGGGGATAAAAGGCTTACAGCACCTGGTATTCCCAGGCGGTCTCCCATCCAAGTACTAACGAGGCCCTACCCTGCTTAGTTTCCGAGATCAGACGAGATCGGGCGTGCTCAGGGTGGTATGGCCGTAAGCAACAGCAAACCCTATAAACAGGCTCTTTATACATGCTAAAACGCCACGAAGAAATCCAATGTTGAATAGGGACATTGATCATCTGGATTTCTCCACAAATCCAAGCACAAGAAGCCACGAAAAATGAGCTTTTCCACCTAACAAGAATTTTCTGACTACTCATCATCTGATAAAGTTTCTTACTATCTTTGATTACCTACAAGTCCATTTTTATCCAACACCGGCTCAGACACACAGTGATCTAGGGATGGTGTTTCTCAAAGATGGGGATAAAAGGCTTACAGCACCTGGTATTCCCAGGCGGTCTCCCATCCAAGTACTAACCAGGCCCTACCCTGCTTAGTTTCCGAGATCAGACGAGATCGGGCGTGCTCAGGGTGGTATGGCCGTAAGCAACAGCAAACCCTATAAACAGGCTCTTTATACATGCTAAAACGCCACGAAGAAATCCAATGTTGAATAGGGACATTGATCATCTGGATTTCTCCACAAATCCAAGCACAAGAAGCCACGAAAAATGAGCTTTTCCACCTAACAAGAATTTTCTGACTACTCATCATCTGATAAAGTTTCTTACTATCTTTGATTACCTACAAGTCCATTTTTATCCAACACCGGCTCAGACACACAGTGATCTAGGGATGGCGTTTTGCTTCATTCTCAAAGATGGGGATAAAAGGCTTACAGCACCTGGTATTCCCAGGCGGTCTCCCATCCAAGTACTAACCAGGCCCTACCCTGCTTAGCTTCCGAGATCAGACGAGATCGGGCGTGCTCAGGGTGGTATGGCCGTAAGCGACAGCAAACCCTATAAACAGGCTCTTTATACATGCTAAAACGCCACAAACAAATCCAATGTTGAATAGGGACATTGATCATCTGGACTTCTCCACAAATCCAAGCACAAGAAGCCACGAAAAATGAGCTTTTCCACCTAACAAGAATTTTCTGACTACTCATCATCTGATAAAGTTTCTTACTATCTTTGATTACCTACAAGTCCATTTTTATCCAACACCGGCTCAGACACACAGTGATCTAGGGATGGTGTTTCTCAAAGATGGGGATAAAAGGCTTACAGCACCTGGTATTCCCAGGCGGTCTCCCATCCAAGTACTAACCAGGCCCTACCCTGCTTAGTTTCCGAGATCAGACGAGATCGGGCGTGCTCAGGGTGGTATGGCCGTAAGCAACAGCAAACCCTATAAACAGGCTCTTTATACATGCTAAAACGCCACGAAGAAATCCAATGTTGAATAGGGACATTGATCATCTGGATTTCTCCACAAATCCAAGCACAAGAAGCCACGAAAAATGAGCTTTTCCACCTAACAAGAATTTTCTGACTACTCATCATCTGATAAAGTTTCTTACTATCTTTGATTACCTACAAGTCCATTTTTATCCAACACCGGCTCAGACACACAGTGATCTAGGGATGGCGTTTTGCTTCATTCTCAAAGATGGGGATAAAAGGCTTACAGCACCTGGTATTCCCAGGCGGTCTCCCATCCAAGTACTAACCAGGCCCTACCCTGCTTAGCTTCCGAGATCAGACGAGATCGGGCGTGCTCAGGGTGGTATGGCCGTAAGCAACAGCAAACCCTATAAACAGGCTCTTTATACATGCTAAAACGCCACAAACAAATCCAATGTTGAATAGGGACATTGATCATCTGGACTTCTCCACAAATCCAAGCACAAGAAGCCACGAAAAATGAGCTTTTCCACCTAACAAGAATTTTCTGACTACTCATCATCTGATAAAGTTTCTTACTATCTTTGATTACCTACAAGTCCATTTTTATCCAACACCGGCTCAGACACACAGTGATCTAGGGATGGTGTTTCTCAAAGATGGGGATAAAAGGCTTACAGCACCTGGTATTCCCAGGCGGTCTCCCATCCAAGTACTAACCAGGCCCTACCCTGCTTAGTTTCCGAGATCAGACGAGATCGGGCGTGCTCAGGGTGGTATGGCCGTAAGCAACAGCAAACCCTATAAACAGGCTCTTTATACATGCTAAAACGCCACGAAGAAATCCAATGTTGAATAGGGACATTGATCATCTGGATTTCTCCACAAATCCAAGCACAAGAAGCCACGAAAAATGAGCTTTTCCACCTAACAAGAATTTTCTGACTACTCATCATCTGATAAAGTTTCTTACTATCTTTGATTACCTACAAGTCCATTTTTATCCAACACCGGCTCAGACACACAGTGATCTAGGGATGGCGTTTTGCTTCATTCTCAAAGATGGGGATAAAAGGCTTACAGCACCTGGTATTCCCAGGCGGTCTCCCATCCAAGTACTAACCAGGCCCTACCCTGCTTAGCTTCCGAGATCAGACGAGATCGGGCGTGCTCAGGGTGGTATGGCCGTAAGCAACAGCAAACCCTATAAACAGGCTCTTTATACATGCTAAAACGCCACAAACAAATCCAATGTTGAATAGGGACATTGATCATCTGGACTTCTCCACAAATCCAAGCACAAGAAGCCACGAAAAATGAGCTTTTCCACCTAACAAGAATTTTCTGACTACTCATCATCTGATAAAGTTTCTTACTATCTTTGATTACCTACAAGTCCATTTTTATCCAACACCGGCTCAGACACACAGTGATCTAGGGATGGTGTTTCTCAAAGATGGGGATAAAAGGCTTACAGCACCTGGTATTCCCAGGCGGTCTCCCATCCAAGTACTAACCAGGCCCTACCCTGCTTAGTTTCCGAGATCAGACGAGATCGGGCGTGCTCAGGGTGGTATGGCCGTAAGCAACAGCAAACCCTATAAACAGGCTCTTTATACATGCTAAAACGCCACAAACAAATCCAATGTTGAATAGGGACATTGATCATCTGGATTTCTCCACAAATCCAAGCACAAGAAGCCACGAAAAATGAGCTTTTCCACCTAACAAGAATTTTCTGACTACTCATCATCTGATAAAGTTTCTTACTATCTTTGATTACCTACAAGTCCATTTTTATCCAACACCGGCTCAGACACACAGTGATCTAGGGATGGCGTTTTGCTTCATTCTCAAAGATGGGGATAAAAGGCTTACAGCACCTGGTATTCCCAGGCGGTCTCCCATCCAAGTATTAACCAGGCCCTACCCTGCTTAGCTTCCGAGATCAGACAAGATCGGGCGTGCTCAGGGTGGTATGGCCGTAAGCAACAGCAAACCCTATAAACAGGCTCTTTATACATGCTAAAACGCCACGAAGAAATCCAATGTTGAATAGGGACATTGATCATCTGGACTTCTCCACAAATCCAAGCACAAGAAGCCACGAAAAATGAGCTTTTCCACCTAACAAGAATTTTCTGACTACTCATCATCTGATAAAGTTTCTTACTATCTTTGATTACCTACAAGTCCATTTTTATCCAACACCGGCTCAGACACACAGTGATCTAGGGATGGTGTTTCTCAAAGATGGGGATAAAAGGCTTACAGCACCTGGTATTCCCAGGCGGTCTCCCATCCAAGTACTAACCAGGCCCTACCCTGCTTAGCTTCCGAGATCAGACGAGATCGGGCGTGCTCAGGGTGGTATGGCCGTAAGCAACAGCAAACCCTATAAACAGGCTCTTTATACATGCTAAAACGCCACGAAGAAATCCAATGTTGAATAGGGACATTGATCATCTGGATTTCTCCACAAATCCAAGCACAAGAAGCCACGAAAAATGAGCTTTTCCACCTAACAAGAATTTTCTGACTACTCATCATCTGATAAAGTTTCTTACTATCTTTGATTACCTACAAGTCCATTTTTATCCAACACCGGCTCAGACACACAGTGATCTAGGGATGGCGTTTTGCTTCATTCTCAAAGATGGGGATAAAAGGCTTACAGCACCTGGTATTCCCAGGCGGTCTCCCATCCAAGTACTAACCAGGCCCTACCCTGCTTAGCTTCCGAGATCAGACTAGATCGGGCGTGCTCAGGGTGGTATGGCCGTAAGCAACATCAAACCCTATAAACAGGCTCTTTATACATGCTAAAACGCCACAAACAAATCCAATGTTGAATAGGGACATTGATCATCTGGACTTCTCCACAAATCCAAGCACAAGAAGCCACGAAAAATGAGCTTTTCCACCTAACAAGAATTTTCTGACTACTCATCATCTGATAAAGTTTCTTACTATCTTTGATTACCTACAAGTCCATTTTTATCCAACACCGGCTCAGACACACAGTGATCTAGGGATGGTGTTTCTCAAAGATGGGGATAAAAGGCTTACAGCACCTGGTATTCCCAGGCGGTCTCCCATCCAAGTACTAACCAGGCCCTACCCTGCTTAGTTTCCGAGATCAGACGAGATCGGGCGTGCTCAGGGTGGTATGGCCGTAAGCAACAGCAAACCCTATAAACAGGCTCTTTATACATGCTAAAACGCCACAAACAAATCCAATGTTGAATAGGGACATTGATCATCTGGATTTCTCCACAAATCCAAGCACAAGAAGCCACGAAAAATGAGCTTTTCCACCTAACAAGAATTTTCTGACTACTCATCATCTGATAAAGTTTCTTACTATCTTTGATTACCTACAAGTCCATTTTTATCCAACACCGGCTCAGACACACAGTGATCTAGGGATGGCGTTTTGCTTCATTCTCAAAGATGGGGATAAAAGGCTTACAGCACCTGGTATTCCCAGGCGGTCTCCCATCCAAGTACTAACCAGGCCCTACCCTGCTTAGCTTCCGAGATCAGACAAGATCGGGCGTGCTCAGGGTGGTATGGCCGTAAGCAACAGCAAACCCTATAAACAGGCTCTTTATACATGCTAAAACGCCACGAAGAAATCCAATGTTGAATAGGGACATTGATCATCTGGACTTCTCCACAAATCCAAGCACAAGAAGCCACGAAAAATGAGCTTTTCCACCTAACAAGAATTTTCTGACTACTCATCATCTGATAAAGTTTCTTACTATCTTTGATTACCTACAAGTCCATTTTTATCCAACACCGGCTCAGACACACAGTGATCTAGGGATGGTGTTTCTCAAAGATGGGGATAAAAGGCTTACAGCACCTGGTATTCCCAGGCGGTCTCCCATCCAAGTACTAACCAGGCCCTACCCTGCTTAGCTTCCGAGATCAGACGAGATCGGGCGTGCTCAGGGTGGTATGGCCGTAAGCAACAGCAAACCCTATAAACAGGCTCTTTATACATGCTAAAACGCCACGAAGAAATCCAATGTTGAATAGGGACATTGATCATCTGGATTTCTCCACAAATCCAAGCACAAGAAGCCACGAAAAATGAGCTTTTCCACCTAACAAGAATTTTCTGACTACTCATCATCTGATAAAGTTTCTTACTATCTTTGATTACCTACAAGTCCATTTTTATCCAACACCGGCTCAGACACACAGTGATCTAGGGATGGCGTTTTGCTTCATTCTCAAAGATGGGGATAAAAGGCTTACAGCACCTGGTATTCCCAGGCGGTCTCCCATCCAAGTACTAACCAGGCCCTACCCTGCTTAGCTTCCGAGATCAGACTAGATCGGGCGTGCTCAGGGTGGTATGGCCGTAAGCAACAGCAAACCCTATAAACAGGCTCTTTATACATGCTAAAACGCCACAAACAAATCCAATGTTGAATAGGGACATTGATCATCTGGACTTCTCCACAAATCCAAGCACAAGAAGCCACGAAAAATGAGCTTTTCCACCTAACAAGAATTTTCTGACTACTCATCATCTGATAAAGTTTCTTACTATCTTTGATTACCTACAAGTCCATTTTTATCCAACACCGGCTCAGACACACAGTGATCTAGGGATGGTGTTTCTCAAAGATGGGGATAAAAGGCTTACAGCACCTGGTATTCCCAGGCGGTCTCCCATCCAAGTACTAACCAGGCCCTACCCTGCTTAGCTTCCGAGATCAGACGAGATCGGGCGTGCTCAGGGTGGTATGGCTGTAAGCAACAGCAAACCCTATAAACAGGCTCTTTATACATGCTAAAACGCCACGAAGAAATCCAATGTTGAATAGGGACATTGATCATCTGGATTTCTCCACAAATCCAAGCACAAGAAGCCACGAAAAATGAGCTTTTCCACCTAACAAGAATTTTCTGACTACTCATCATCTGATAAAGTTTCTTACTATCTTTGATTACCTACAAGTCCATTTTTATCCAACACCGGCTCAGACACACAGTGATCTAGGGATGGTGTTTCTCAAAGATGGGGATAAAAGGCTTACAGCACCTGGTATTCCCAGGCGGTCTCCCATCCAAGTACTAACCAGGCCCTACCCTGCTTAGCTTCCGAGATCAGACGAGATCGCGCGTGCTCAGGGTGGTATGGCCGTAAGCAACAGCAAACCCTATAAACAGGCTCTTTATACATGCTAAAACGCCACGAAGAAATCCAATGTTGAATAGGGACATTGATCATCTGGATTTCTCCACAAATCCAAGCACAAGAAGCCACGAAAAATGAGCTTTTCCACCTAAAAAGAATTTTCTGACTACTCATCATCTGATAAAGTTTCTTACTATCTTTGATTACCTACAAGTCCATTTTTATCCAACACCGGCTCAGACACACAGTGATCTAGGGATGGTGTTTCTCAAAGATGGGGATAAAAGGCTTACAGCACCTGGTATTCCCAGGCGGTCTCCCATCCAAGTACTAACCAGGCCCTACCCTGCTTAGTTTCCGAGATCAGACGAGATCGGGCGTGCTCAGGGTGGTATGGCCGTAAGCAACAGCAAACCCTATAAACAGGCTCTTTATACATGCTAAAACGCCACGAAGAAATCCAATGTTGAATAGGGACATTGATCATCTGGATTTCTCCACAAATCCAAGCACAAGAAGCCACGAAAAATGAGCTTTTCCACCTAACAAGAATTTTCTGACTACTCATCATCTGATAAAGTTTCTTACTATCTTTGATTACCTACAAGTCCATTTTTATCCAACACCGGCTCAGACACACAGTGATCTAGGGATGGTGTTTCTCAAAGATGGGGATAAAAGGCTTACAGCACCTGGTATTCCCAGGCGGTCTCCCATCCAAGTACTAACCAGGCCCTACCCTGCTTAGCTTCCGAGATCAGACGAGATCGGGCGTGCTCAGGGTGGTATGGCCGTAAGCAACAGCAAACCCTATAAACAGGCTCTTTATACATGCTAAAACGCCACGAAGAAATCCAATGTTGAATAGGGACATTGATCATCTGGATTTCTCCACAAATCCAAGCACAAGAAGCCACGAAAAATGAGCTTTTCCACCTAACAAGAATTTTCTGACTACTCATCATCTGATAAAGTTTCTTACTATCTTTGATTACCTACAAGTCCATTTTTATCCAACACCGGCTCAGACACACAGTGATCTAGGGATGGTGTTTCTCAAAGATGGGGATAAAAGGATACAGCACCTGGTATTCCCAGGCGGTCTCCCATCCAAGTACTAACCAGGCCCTACGCTGCTTAGCTTCCGAGATCAGACGAGATCGGGCGTGCTCAGGGTGGTATGGCCGTAAGCAACAGCAAACCCTATAAACAGGCTCTTTATACATGCTAAAACGCCACGAAGAAATCCAATGTTGAATAGGGACATTGATCATCTGGATTTCTCCACAAATCCAAGCACAAGAAGCCACGAAAAATGAGCTTTTCCACCTAACAAGAATTTTCTGACTACTCATCATCCGATAAAGTTTCTTACTATCTTTGATTACCTACAAGTCCATTTTTATCCAACACCGGCTCAGACACACAGTGATCGAGGGATGGCGTTTTGCTTCATTCTCAAAGATGGGGATAAAAGGCTTACAGCACCTGGTATTCCCAGGCGGTCTCCCATCCAAGTACTAACCAGGCCCTACCCTGCTTAGCTTCCAAAATCAGACGAGATCGGGCGTGCTCAGGGTGGTATGGCCGTAAGCAACAGCAAACCCTATAAACAGGCTCTTTATACATGCTAAAACGCCACGAAGAAATCCAATGTTGAATAGGGACATTGATCATCTGGATTTCTCCACAAATCCAAGCACAAGAAGCCACGAAAAATGAGCTTTTCCACCTAACAAGAATTTTCTGACTACTCATCATCTGATAAAGTTTCTTACTATCTTTGATTACCTACAAGTCCATTTTTATCCAACACCGGCTCAGACACACAGTGATCTAGGGATGGTGTTTCTCAAAGATGGGGATAAAAGGCTTACAGCACCTGGTATTCCCAGGCGGTCTCCCATCCAAGTACTAACCAGGCCCTACCCTGCTTAGCTTCCGAGATCAGACGAGATCGGGCGTG
>NC_054395.1:2664200-2666700 GCF_017976425.1 Toxotes jaculatrix | reverse complement strand
CCTACAAGTCCATTTTTATCCAACACCGGCTCAGACACACAGTGATCTAGGGATGGTGTTTCTCAAAGATGGGGATAAAAGGCTTACAGCACCTGGTATTCCCAGGCGGTCTCCCATCCAAGTACTAACCAGGCCCTACCCTGCTTAGCTTCCGAGATCAAACGAGATCGGGCGTGCTCAGGGTGGTATGGCCGTAAGCAACAGCAAACCCTATAAACAGGCTCTTTATACATGCTAAAACGCCACAAACAAATCCAATGTTGAATAGAGACATTGATCATCTGGATTTCTCCACAAATCCAAGCACAAGAAGCCACGAAAAATGAGCTTTTCCACCTAACAAGAATTTTCTGACTACTCATCATCTGATAAAGTTTCTTACTATCTTTGATTACCTACAAGTCCATTTTTATCCAACACCGGCTCAGACACACAGTGATCGAGGGATGGCGTTTTGCTTCATTCTCAAAGATGGGGATAAAAGGCTTACAGCACCTGGTACTCCCAGGCGGTCTCCCATCCAAGTACTAACCAGGCCCTACCCTGCTTAGTTTCCGAGATCAGACGAGATCGGGCGTGCTCAGGGTGGTATGGCCGTAAGCAACAGCAAACCCTATAAACAGGCTCTTTATACATGCTAAAACGCCACGAAGAAATCCAATGTTGAATAGGGACATTGATCATCTGGATTTCTCCACAAATCCAAGCACAAGAAGCCACGAAAAATGAGCTTTTCCACCTAACAAGAATTTTCTGACTACTCATCATCTGATAAAGTTTCTTACTATCTTTGATTACCTACAAGTCCATTTTTATCCAACACCGGCTCAGACACACAGTGATCTAGGGATGGTGTTTCTCAAAGATGGGGATAAAAGGCTTACAGCACCTGGTATTCCCAGGCGGTCTCCCATCCAAGTACTAACCATGCCCTACCCTGCTTAGTTTCCGAGATCAGACGAGATCGGGCGTGCTCAGGGTGGTATGGCCGTAAGCAACAGCAAACCCTATAAACAGGCTCTTTATACATGCTAAAACGCCACGAAGAAATCCAATGTTGAATAGGGACATTGATCATCTGGATTTCTCCACAAATCCAAGCACAAGAAGCCACGAAAAATGAGCTTTTCCACCTAACAAGAATTTTCTGACTACTCATCATCTGATAAAGTTTCTTACTATCTTTGATTACCTACAAGTCCACTTTTATCCAACACCGGCTCAGACACACAGTGATCTAGGGATGGCGTTTTGCTTCATTCTCAAAGATGGGGATAAAAGGCTTACAGCACCTGGTATTCCCAGGCGGTCTCCCATCCAAGTACTAACGAGGCCCTACCCTGCTTAGCTTTCGAGATCAGACGAGATCTGGCGTGCTCAGGGTGGTATGGCCGTAAGCAACAGCAAACCCTATAAACAGGCTCTTTATACATGCTAAAACGCCACAAACAAATCCAATGTTGAATAGAGACATTGATTATCTGGATTTCTCCACAAATCCAAGCACAAGAAGCCACGAAAAATGAGCTTTTCCACCTAACAAGAATTTTCTGACTACTCATCATCTGATAAAGTTTCTTACTATCTTTGATTACCTACAAGTCCATTTTTATCCAACACCGGCTCAGACACACAGTGATCTAGGGATGGTGTTTCTCAAAGATGGGGATAAAAGGCTTACAGCACCTGGTATTCCCAGGCGGTCTCCCATCCAAGTACTAACCAGGCCCTACCCTGCTTAGTTTCCGAGATCAGACGAGATCGGGCGTGCTCAGGGTGGTATGGCCGTAAGCAACAGCAAACCCTATAAACAGGCTCTTTATACATGCTAAAACGCCACGAAGAAATCCAATGTTGAATAGGGACATTGATCATCTGGATTTCTCCACAAATCCAAGCACAAGAAGCCACGAAAAATGAGCTTTTCCACCTAACAAGAATTTTCTGACTACTCATCATCTGATAAAGTTTCTTACTATCTTTGATTACCTACAAGTCCATTTTTATCCAACACCGGCTCAGACACACAGTGATCTAGGGATGGCGTTTTGCTTCATTCTCAAAGATGGGGATAAAAGGCTTACAGCACCTGGTATTCCCAGGCGGTCTCCCATTCAAGTACTAACCAGGCCCTACCCTGCTTAGCTTCCGAGATCAGACGAGATCGGGCGTGCTCAGGGTGGTATGGCCGTAAGCAACAGCAAACCCTATAAACAGGCTCTTTATACATGCTAAAACGCCACAAACAAATCCAATGTTGAATAGGGACATTGATCATCTGGACTTCTCCACAAATCCAAGCACAAGAAGCCACGAAAAATGAGCTTTTCCACCTAACAAGAATTTTCTGACTACTCATCATCTGATAAAGTTTCTTACTATCTTTGATTACCTACAAGTCCATTTTTATCCAACACCGGCTCAGACACACAGTGATCTAGGGATGGTGTTTCTCAAAGATGGGGATAAAAGGCTTACAGCACCTGGTATTCCCAGGCGG
>NC_054395.1:2646700-2656700 GCF_017976425.1 Toxotes jaculatrix | reverse complement strand
TCTGGATTTCTCCACAAATCCAAGCACAAGAAGCCACGAAAAATGAGCTTTTCCACCTAACAAGAATTTTCTGACTACTCATCATCTGATAAAGTTTCTTACTATCTTTGATTACCTACAAGTCCATTTTTATCCAACACCGGCTCAGACACACAGTGATCTAGGGATAGCGTTTTGCTTCATTCTCAAAGATGGGGATAAAAGGCTTACAGCACCTGGTATTCCCAGGCGGTCTCCCATCCAAGTACTAACGAGGCCCTACCCTGCTTAGTTTCCGAGATCAGACGAGATCGGGCGTGCTCAGGGTGGTATGGCCGTAAGCAACAGCAAACCCTATAAACAGGCTCTTTATACATGCTAAAACGCCACGAAGAAATCCAATGTTGAATAGGGACATTGATCATCTGGATTTCTCCACAAATCCAAGCACAAGAAGCCACGAAAAATGAGCTTTTCCACCTAACAAGAATTTTCTGACTACTCATCATCTGATAAAGTTTCTTACTATCTTTGATTACCTACAAGTCCATTTTTATCCAACACCGGCTCAGACACACAGTGATCTAGGGATGGTGTTTCTCAAAGATGGGGATAAAAGGCTTACAGCACCTGGTATTCCCAGGCGGTCTCCCATCCAAGTACTAACCAGGCCCTACCCTGCTTAGTTTCCGAGATCAGACGAGATCGGGCGTGCTCAGGGTGGTATGGCCGTAAGCAACAGCAAACCCTATAAACAGGCTCTTTATACATGCTAAAACGCCACGAAGAAATCCAATGTTGAATAGGGACATTGATCATCTGGATTTCTCCACAAATCCAAGCACAAGAAGCCACGAAAAATGAGCTTTTCCACCTAACAAGAATTTTCTGACTACTCATCATCTGATAAAGTTTCTTACTATCTTTGATTACCTACAAGTCCATTTTTATCCAACACCGGCTCAGACACACAGTGATCTAGGGATGGCGTTTTGCTTCATTCTCAAAGATGGGGATAAAAGGCTTACAGCACCTGGTATTCCCAGGCGGTCTCCCATCCAAGTACTAACCAGGCCCTACCCTGCTTAGCTTCCGAGATCAGACGAGATCGGGCGTGCTCAGGGTGGTATGGCCGTAAGCAACAGCAAACCCTATAAACAGGCTCTTTATACATGCTAAAACGCCACAAACAAATCCAATGTTGAATAGGGACATTGATCATCTGGACTTCTCCACAAATCCAAGCACAAGAAGCCACGAAAAATGAGCTTTTCCACCTAACAAGAATTTTCTGACTACTCATCATCTGATAAAGTTTCTTACTATCTTTGATTACCTACAAGTCCATTTTTATCCAACACCGGCTCAGACACACAGTGATCTAGGGATGGTGTTTCTCAAAGATGGGGATAAAAGGCTTACAGCACCTGGTATTCCCAGGCGGTCTCCCATCCAAGTACTAACCAGGCCCTACCCTGCTTAGTTTCCGAGATCAGACGAGATCGGGCGTGCTCAGGGTGGTATGGCCGTAAGCAACAGCAAACCCTATAAACAGGCTCTTTATACATGCTAAAACGCCACGAAGAAATCCAATGTTGAATAGGGACATTGATCATCTGGATTTCTCCACAAATCCAAGCACAAGAAGCCACGAAAAATGAGCTTTTCCACCTAACAAGAATTTTCTGACTACTCATCATCTGATAAAGTTTCTTACTATCTTTGATTACCTACAAGTCCATTTTTATCCAACACCGGCTCAGACACACAGTGATCTAGGGATGGCGTTTTGCTTCATTCTCAAAGATGGGGATAAAAGGCTTACAGCACCTGGTATTCCCAGGCGGTCTCCCATCCAAGTACTAACCAGGCCCTACCCTGCTTAGCTTCCGAGATCAGACGAGATCGGGCGTGCTCAGGGTGGTATGGCCGTAAGCAACAGCAAACCCTATAAACAGGCTCTTTATACATGCTAAAACGCCACAAACAAATCCAATGTTGAATAGGGACATTGATCATCTGGACTTCTCCACAAATCCAAGCACAAGAAGCCACGAAAAATGAGCTTTTCCACCTAACAAGAATTTTCTGACTACTCATCATCTGATAAAGTTTCTTACTATCTTTGATTACCTACAAGTCCATTTTTATCCAACACCGGCTCAGACACACAGTGATCTAGGGATGGTGTTTCTCAAAGATGGGGATAAAAGGCTTACAGCACCTGGTATTCCCAGGCGGTCTCCCATCCAAGTACTAACCAGGCCCTACCCTGCTTAGTTTCCGAGATCAGACGAGATCGGGCGTGCTCAGGGTGGTATGGCCGTAAGCAACAGCAAACCCTATAAACAGGCTCTTTATACATGCTAAAACGCCACGAAGAAATCCAATGTTGAATAGGGACATTGATCATCTGGATTTCTCCACAAATCCAAGCACAAGAAGCCACGAAAAATGAGCTTTTCCACCTAACAAGAATTTTCTGACTACTCATCATCTGATAAAGTTTCTTACTATCTTTGATTACCTACAAGTCCATTTTTATCCAACACCGGCTCAGACACACAGTGATCTAGGGATGGCGTTTTGCTTCATTCTCAAAGATGGGGATAAAAGGCTTACAGCACCTGGTATTCCCAGGCGGTCTCCCATCCAAGTACTAACCAGGCCCTACCCTGCTTAGCTTCCGAGATCAGACGAGATCGGGCGTGCTCAGGGTGGTATGGCCGTAAGCAACAGCAAACCCTATAAACAGGCTCTTTATACATGCTAAAACGCCACAAACAAATCCAATGTTGAATAGGGACATTGATCATCTGGACTTCTCCACAAATCCAAGCACAAGAAGCCACGAAAAATGAGCTTTTCCACCTAACAAGAATTTTCTGACTACTCATCATCTGATAAAGTTTCTTACTATCTTTGATTACCTACAAGTCCATTTTTATCCAACACCGGCTCAGACACACAGTGATCTAGGGATGGTGTTTCTCAAAGATGGGGATAAAAGGCTTACAGCACCTGGTATTCCCAGGCGGTCTCCCATCCAAGTACTAACCAGGCCCTACCCTGCTTAGTTTCCGAGATCAGACGAGATCGGGCGTGCTCAGGGTGGTATGGCCGTAAGCAACAGCAAACCCTATAAACAGGCTCTTTATACATGCTAAAACGCCACGAAGAAATCCAATGTTGAATAGGGACATTGATCATCTGGATTTCTCCACAAATCCAAGCACAAGAAGCCACGAAAAATGAGCTTTTCCACCTAACAAGAATTTTCTGACTACTCATCATCTGATAAAGTTTCTTACTATCTTTGATTACCTACAAGTCCATTTTTATCCAACACCGGCTCAGACACACAGTGATCTAGGGATGGCGTTTTGCTTCATTCTCAAAGATGGGGATAAAAGGCTTACAGCACCTGGTATTCCCAGGCGGTCTCCCATCCAAGTACTAACCAGGCCCTACCCTGCTTAGCTTCCGAGATCAGACGAGATCGGGCGTGCTCAGGGTGGTATGGCCGTAAGCAACAGCAAACCCTATAAACAGGCTCTTTATACATGCTAAAACGCCACAAACAAATCCAATGTTGAATAGGGACATTGATCATCTGGACTTCTCCACAAATCCAAGCACAAGAAGCCACGAAAAATGAGCTTTTCCACCTAACAAGAATTTTCTGACTACTCATCATCTGATAAAGTTTCTTACTATCTTTGATTACCTACAAGTCCATTTTTATCCAACACCGGCTCAGACACACAGTGATCTAGGGATGGTGTTTCTCAAAGATGGGGATAAAAGGCTTACAGCACCTGGTATTCCCAGGCGGTCTCCCATCCAAGTACTAACCAGGCCCTACCCTGCTTAGTTTCCGAGATCAGACGAGATCGGGCGTGCTCAGGGTGGTATGGCCGTAAGCAACAGCAAACCCTATAAACAGGCTCTTTATACATGCTAAAACGCCACAAACAAATCCAATGTTGAATAGGGACATTGATCATCTGGATTTCTCCACAAATCCAAGCACAAGAAGCCACGAAAAATGAGCTTTTCCACCTAACAAGAATTTTCTGACTACTCATCATCTGATAAAGTTTCTTACTATCTTTGATTACCTACAAGTCCATTTTTATCCAACACCGGCTCAGACACACAGTGATCTAGGGATGGCGTTTTGCTTCATTCTCAAAGATGGGGATAAAAGGCTTACAGCACCTGGTATTCCCAGGCGGTCTCCCATCCAAGTACTAACCAGGCCCTACCCTGCTTAGCTTCCGAGATCAGACAAGATCGGGCGTGCTCAGGGTGGTATGGCCGTAAGCAACAGCAAACCCTATAAACAGGCTCTTTATACATGCTAAAACGCCACGAAGAAATCCAATGTTGAATAGGGACATTGATCATCTGGACTTCTCCACAAATCCAAGCACAAGAAGCCACGAAAAATGAGCTTTTCCACCTAACAAGAATTTTCTGACTACTCATCATCTGATAAAGTTTCTTACTATCTTTGATTACCTACAAGTCCATTTTTATCCAACACCGGCTCAGACACACAGTGATCTAGGGATGGTGTTTCTCAAAGATGGGGATAAAAGGCTTACAGCACCTGGTATTCCCAGGCGGTCTCCCATCCAAGTACTAACCAGGCCCTACCCTGCTTAGCTTCCGAGATCAGACGAGATCGGGCGTGCTCAGGGTGGTATGGCCGTAAGCAACAGCAAACCCTATAAACAGGCTCTTTATACATGCTAAAACGCCACGAAGAAATCCAATGTTGAATAGGGACATTGATCATCTGGATTTCTCCACAAATCCAAGCACAAGAAGCCACGAAAAATGAGCTTTTCCACCTAACAAGAATTTTCTGACTACTCATCATCTGATAAAGTTTCTTACTATCTTTGATTACCTACAAGTCCATTTTTATCCAACACCGGCTCAGACACACAGTGATCTAGGGATGGCGTTTTGCTTCATTCTCAAAGATGGGGATAAAAGGCTTACAGCACCTGGTATTCCCAGGCGGTCTCCCATCCAAGTACTAACCAGGCCCTACCCTGCTTAGCTTCCGAGATCAGACTAGATCGGGCGTGCTCAGGGTGGTATGGCCGTAAGCAACAGCAAACCCTATAAACAGGCTCTTTATACATGCTAAAACGCCACAAACAAATCCAATGTTGAATAGGGACATTGATCATCTGGACTTCTCCACAAATCCAAGCACAAGAAGCCACGAAAAATGAGCTTTTCCACCTAACAAGAATTTTCTGACTACTCATCATCTGATAAAGTTTCTTACTATCTTTGATTACCTACAAGTCCATTTTTATCCAACACCGGCTCAGACACACAGTGATCTAGGGATGGTGTTTCTCAAAGATGGGGATAAAAGGCTTACAGCACCTGGTATTCCCAGGCGGTCTCCCATCCAAGTACTAACCAGGCCCTACCCTGCTTAGCTTCCGAGATCAGACGAGATCGGGCGTGCTCAGGGTGGTATGGCTGTAAGCAACAGCAAACCCTATAAACAGGCTCTTTATACATGCTAAAACGCCACGAAGAAATCCAATGTTGAATAGGGACATTGATCATCTGGATTTCTCCACAAATCCAAGCACAAGAAGCCACGAAAAATGAGCTTTTCCACCTAACAAGAATTTTCTGACTACTCATCATCTGATAAAGTTTCTTACTATCTTTGATTACCTACAAGTCCATTTTTATCCAACACCGGCTCAGACACACAGTGATCTAGGGATGGTGTTTCTCAAAGATGGGGATAAAAGGCTTACAGCACCTGGTATTCCCAGGCGGTCTCCCATCCAAGTACTAACCAGGCCCTACCCTGCTTAGCTTCCGAGATCAGACGAGATCGCGCGTGCTCAGGGTGGTATGGCCGTAAGCAACAGCAAACCCTATAAACAGGCTCTTTATACATGCTAAAACGCCACGAAGAAATCCAATGTTGAATAGGGACATTGATCATCTGGATTTCTCCACAAATCCAAGCACAAGAAGCCACGAAAAATGAGCTTTTCCACCTAAAAAGAATTTTCTGACTACTCATCATCTGATAAAGTTTCTTACTATCTTTGATTACCTACAAGTCCATTTTTATCCAACACCGGCTCAGACACACAGTGATCTAGGGATGGTGTTTCTCAAAGATGGGGATAAAAGGCTTACAGCACCTGGTATTCCCAGGCGGTCTCCCATCCAAGTACTAACCAGGCCCTACCCTGCTTAGTTTCCGAGATCAGACGAGATCGGGCGTGCTCAGGGTGGTATGGCCGTAAGCAACAGCAAACCCTATAAACAGGCTCTTTATACATGCTAAAACGCCACGAAGAAATCCAATGTTGAATAGGGACATTGATCATCTGGATTTCTCCACAAATCCAAGCACAAGAAGCCACGAAAAATGAGCTTTTCCACCTAACAAGAATTTTCTGACTACTCATCATCTGATAAAGTTTCTTACTATCTTTGATTACCTACAAGTCCATTTTTATCCAACACCGGCTCAGACACACAGTGATCTAGGGATGGTGTTTCTCAAAGATGGGGATAAAAGGCTTACAGCACCTGGTATTCCCAGGCGGTCTCCCATCCAAGTACTAACCAGGCCCTACCCTGCTTAGCTTCCGAGATCAGACGAGATCGGGCGTGCTCAGGGTGGTATGGCCGTAAGCAACAGCAAACCCTATAAACAGGCTCTTTATACATGCTAAAACGCCACGAAGAAATCCAATGTTGAATAGGGACATTGATCATCTGGATTTCTCCACAAATCCAAGCACAAGAAGCCACGAAAAATGAGCTTTTCCACCTAACAAGAATTTTCTGACTACTCATCATCTGATAAAGTTTCTTACTATCTTTGATTACCTACAAGTCCATTTTTATCCAACACCGGCTCAGACACACAGTGATCTAGGGATGGCGTTTTCCTTCATTCTCAAAGATGGGGATAAAATGCTTACAGCACCTGGTATTCCCAGGCGGTCTCCCATCCAAGTACTAACCAGGCCCTACCCTGCTTAGCTTCCGAGATCAGACGAGATCGGGCGTGCTCAGGGTGGTATGGCCGTAAGCAACAGCAAACCCTATAAACAGGCTCTTTATACATGCTAAAACGCCACGAAGAAATCCAATGTTGAATAGGGACATTGATCATCTGGACTTCTCCACAAATCCAAGCACAAGAAGCCACGAAAAATGAGCTTTTCCACCTAACAAGAATTTTCTGACTACTCATCATCTGATAAAGTTTCTTACTATCTTTGATTACCTACAAGTCCATTTTTATCCAACACCGGCTCAGACACACAGTGATCTAGGGATGGTGTTTCTCAAAGATGGGGATAAAAGGCTTACAGCACCTGGTATTCCCAGGCGGTCTCCCATCCAAGTACTAACCAGGCCCTACCCTGCTTAGTTTCCGAGATCAGACGAGATCGGGCGTGCTCAGGGTGGTATGGCCGTAAGCAACAGCAAACCCTATAAACAGGCTCTTTATACATGCTAAAACGCCACGAAGAAATCCAATGTTGAATAGGGACATTGATCATCTGGATTTCTCCACAAATCCAAGCACAAGAAGCCACGAAAAATGAGCTTTTCCACCTAACAAGAATTTTCTGACTACTCATCATCTGATAAAGTTTCTTACTATCTTTGATTACCTACAAGTCCATTTTTATCCAACACCGGCTCAGACACACAGTGATCTATGGATGGTGTTTCTCAAAGATGGGGATAAAAGGATACAGCACCTGGTATTCCCAGGCGGTCTCCCATCCAAGTACTAACCAGGCCCTACCCTGCTTAGTTTCCGAGAATTTAGACGAGATCGGGCGTGCTCAGGGTGGTATGGCCGTAAGCAACAGCAAACCCTATAAACAGGCTCTTTATACATGCTAAAACGCCACAAACAAATCCAATGTTGAATAGGGACATTGATCATCTGGATTTCTCCACAAATCCAAGCACAAGAAGCCACGAAAAATGAGCTTTTCCACCTAACAAGAATTTTCTGACTACTCATCATCTGATAAAGTTTCTTACTATCTTTGATTACCTACAAGTCCATTTTTATCCAACACCGGCTCAGACACACAGTGATCTAGGGATGGTGTTTCTCAAAGATGGGGATAAAAGGCTTACAGCACCTGGTATTCCCAGGCGGTCTCCCATCCAAGTACTAACCAGGCCCTACCCTGCTTAGTTTCCGAGATCAGACGAGATCGGGCGTGCTCAGGGTGGTATGGCCGTAAGCAACAGCAAACCCTATAAACAGGCTCTTTATACATGCTAAAACGCCACGAAGAAATCCAATGTTGAATAGGGACATTGATCATCTGGATTTCTCCACAAATCCAAGCACAAGAAGCCACGAAAAATGAGCTTTTCCACCTAACAAGAATTTTCTGACTACTCATCATCTGATAAAGTTTCTTACTATCTTTGATTACCTACAAGTCCATTTTTATCCAACACCGGCTCAGACACACAGTGATCTAGGGACGGCGTTTTGCTTCATTCTCAAAGATGGGGATAAAAGGCTTACAGCGGTCTCCCATCCAAATCCAGTGTTGAATAGGGACATTGATCATCTGGATTTCTCCACAAATCCAAGCACAAGAAGCCACGAAAAATGAGCTTTTCCACCTAACGCCTAAAAGGCTTCCAGCACCTGGTATTCCCAGGCGGTCTCCCATCCAAGTATACATGCTAAAATGCCACGAAGAAATCCAATGTTGAATAGGGACATTGATCATCTGGATTTCTCCACAAATCCAAGCACAAGAAGCCACGAAAAATGAGCTTTTCCACCTAACAAGAATTTTCTGACTACTCATCATCTGATAAAGTTTCTTACTATCTTTGATTACCTACAAGTCCATTTTTATCCAACACCGGCTCAGACACACAGTGATCTAGGGATGGTGTTTCTCAAAGATGGGGATAAAAGGCTTACAGCACTTGGTATTCCCAGGCGGTCTCCCATCCAAGTACTAACCAGGCCCTACCCTGCTTAGTTTCCGAGATCAGACGAGATCGGGCGTGCTCAGGGTGGTATGGCCGTAAGCAACAGCAAACCCTATAAACAGGCTCTTTATACATGCTAAAACGCCACAAACAAATCCAATGTTGAATAGGGACATTGATCATCTGGATTTCTCCACAAATCCAAGCACAAGAAGCCACGAAAAATGAGCTTTTCCACCTAACAAGAATTTTCTGACTACTCATCATCTGATAAAGTTTCTTACTATCTTTGATTACCTACAAGTCCATTTTTATCCAACACCGGCTCAGACACACAGTGATCTAGGGATGGTGTTTCTCAAAGATGGGGATAAAAGGCTTACAGCACCTGGTATTCCCAGGCGGTCTCCCATCCAAGTACTAACCAGGCCCTACCCTGCTTAGTTTCCGAGATCAGACGAGATCGGGCGTGCTCAGGGTGGTATGGCCGTAAGCAACAGCAAACCCTATAAACAGGCTCTTTATACATGCTAAAACGCCACGAAGAAATCCAATGTTGAATAGGGACATTGATCATCTGGATTTCTCCACAAATCCAAGCACAAGAAGCCACGAAAAATGAGCTTTTCCACCTAACAAGAATTTTCTGACTACTCATCATCTGATAAAGTTTCTTACTATCTTTGATTACCTACAAGTCCATTTTTATCCAACACCGGCTCAGACACACAGTGATCTAGGGATGGTGTTTCTCAAAGATGGGGATAAAAGGCTTACAGCACCTGGTATTCCCAGGCGGTCTCCCATCCAAGTACTAACCAGGCCCTACCCTGCTTAGTTTCCGAGATCAGACGAGATCGGGCGTGCTCAGGGTGGTATGGCCGTAAGCAACAGCAAACCCTATAAACAGGCTCTTTATACATGCTAAAACGCCACGAAGAAATCCAATGTTGAATAGGGACATTGATCATCTGGATTTCTCCACAAATCCAAGCACAAGAAGCCACGAAAAATGAGCTTT
>NC_054395.1:2631700-2634200 GCF_017976425.1 Toxotes jaculatrix | reverse complement strand
GGATAAAAGGCTTACAGCACCTGGTATTCCCAGGCGGTCTCCCATCCAAGTACTAACCAGGCCCTACCCTGCTTAGCTTCCGAGATCAGACAAGATCGGGCGTGCTCAGGGTGGTATGGCCGTAAGCAACAGCAAACCCTATAAACAGGCTCTTTATACATGCTAAAACGCCACGAAGAAATCCAATGTTGAATAGGGACATTGATCATCTGGACTTCTCCACAAATCCAAGCACAAGAAGCCACGAAAAATGAGCTTTTCCACCTAACAAGAATTTTCTGACTACTCATCATCTGATAAAGTTTCTTACTATCTTTGATTACCTACAAGTCCATTTTTATCCAACACCGGCTCAGACACACAGTGATCTAGGGATGGTGTTTCTCAAAGATGGGGATAAAAGGCTTACAGCACCTGGTATTCCCAGGCGGTCTCCCATCCAAGTACTAACCAGGCCCTACCCTGCTTAGCTTCCGAGATCAGACGAGATCGGGCGTGCTCAGGGTGGTATGGCCGTAAGCAACAGCAAACCCTATAAACAGGCTCTTTATACATGCTAAAACGCCACGAAGAAATCCAATGTTGAATAGGGACATTGATCATCTGGATTTCTCCACAAATCCAAGCACAAGAAGCCACGAAAAATGAGCTTTTCCACCTAACAAGAATTTTCTGACTACTCATCATCTGATAAAGTTTCTTACTATCTTTGATTACCTACAAGTCCATTTTTATCCAACACCGGCTCAGACACACAGTGATCTAGGGATGGCGTTTTGCTTCATTCTCAAAGATGGGGATAAAAGGCTTACAGCACCTGGTATTCCCAGGCGGTCTCCCATCCAAGTACTAACCAGGCCCTACCCTGCTTAGCTTCCGAGATCAGACTAGATCGGGCGTGCTCAGGGTGGTATGGCCGTAAGCAACAGCAAACCCTATAAACAGGCTCTTTATACATGCTAAAACGCCACAAACAAATCCAATGTTGAATAGGGACATTGATCATCTGGACTTCTCCACAAATCCAAGCACAAGAAGCCACGAAAAATGAGCTTTTCCACCTAACAAGAATTTTCTGACTACTCATCATCTGATAAAGTTTCTTACTATCTTTGATTACCTACAAGTCCATTTTTATCCAACACCGGCTCAGACACACAGTGATCTAGGGATGGTGTTTCTCAAAGATGGGGATAAAAGGCTTACAGCACCTGGTATTCCCAGGCGGTCTCCCATCCAAGTACTAACCAGGCCCTACCCTGCTTAGCTTCCGAGATCAGACGAGATCGGGCGTGCTCAGGGTGGTATGGCTGTAAGCAACAGCAAACCCTATAAACAGGCTCTTTATACATGCTAAAACGCCACGAAGAAATCCAATGTTGAATAGGGACATTGATCATCTGGATTTCTCCACAAATCCAAGCACAAGAAGCCACGAAAAATGAGCTTTTCCACCTAACAAGAATTTTCTGACTACTCATCATCTGATAAAGTTTCTTACTATCTTTGATTACCTACAAGTCCATTTTTATCCAACACCGGCTCAGACACACAGTGATCTAGGGATGGTGTTTCTCAAAGATGGGGATAAAAGGCTTACAGCACCTGGTATTCCCAGGCGGTCTCCCATCCAAGTACTAACCAGGCCCTACCCTGCTTAGCTTCCGAGATCAGACGAGATCGCGCGTGCTCAGGGTGGTATGGCCGTAAGCAACAGCAAACCCTATAAACAGGCTCTTTATACATGCTAAAACGCCACGAAGAAATCCAATGTTGAATAGGGACATTGATCATCTGGATTTCTCCACAAATCCAAGCACAAGAAGCCACGAAAAATGAGCTTTTCCACCTAAAAAGAATTTTCTGACTACTCATCATCTGATAAAGTTTCTTACTATCTTTGATTACCTACAAGTCCATTTTTATCCAACACCGGCTCAGACACACAGTGATCTAGGGATGGTGTTTCTCAAAGATGGGGATAAAAGGCTTACAGCACCTGGTATTCCCAGGCGGTCTCCCATCCAAGTACTAACCAGGCCCTACCCTGCTTAGTTTCCGAGATCAGACGAGATCGGGCGTGCTCAGGGTGGTATGGCCGTAAGCAACAGCAAACCCTATAAACAGGCTCTTTATACATGCTAAAACGCCACGAAGAAATCCAATGTTGAATAGGGACATTGATCATCTGGATTTCTCCACAAATCCAAGCACAAGAAGCCACGAAAAATGAGCTTTTCCACCTAACAAGAATTTTCTGACTACTCATCATCTGATAAAGTTTCTTACTATCTTTGATTACCTACAAGTCCATTTTTATCCAACACCGGCTCAGACACACAGTGATCTAGGGACGGCGTTTTGCTTCATTCTCAAAGATGGGGATAAAAGGCTTACAGCGGTCTCCCATCCAAATCCAGTGTTGAATAGGGACATTGATCATCTGGATTTCTCCACAAATCCAAGCACAAGAAGCCACGAAAAATGAGCTTTTCCACCT
>NC_054395.1:2619200-2626700 GCF_017976425.1 Toxotes jaculatrix | reverse complement strand
TTATCCAACACCGGCTCAGACACACAGTGATCTAGGGATGGCGTTTTGCTTCATTCTCAAAGATGGGGATAAAAGGCTTACAGCACCTGGTATTCCCAGGCGGTCTCCCATCCAAGTACTAACCAGGCCCTACCCTGCTTAGCTTTCGAGATCAGACGAGATCTGGCGTGCTCAGGGTGGTATGGCCGTAAGCAACAGCAAACCCTATAAACAGGCTCTTTATACATGCTAAAACGCCACAAACAAATCCAATGTTGAATAGAGACATTGATTATCTGGATTTCTCCACAAATCCAAGCACAAGAAGCCACGAAAAATGAGCTTTTCCACCTAACAAGAATTTTCTGACTACTCATCATCTGATAAAGTTTCTTACTATCTTTGATTACCTACAAGTCCATTTTTATCCAACACCGGCTCAGACACACAGTGATCTAGGGATGGTGTTTCTCAAAGATGGGGATAAAAGGCTTACAGCACCTGGTATTCCCAGGCGGTCTCCCATCCAAGTACTAACCAGGCCCTACCCTGCTTAGTTTCCGAGATCAGACGAGATCGGGCGTGCTCAGGGTGGTATGGCCGTAAGCAACAGCAAACCCTATAAACAGGCTCTTTATACATGCTAAAACGCCACGAAGAAATCCAATGTTGAATAGGGACATTGATCATCTGGATTTCTCCACAAATCCAAGCACAAGAAGCCACGAAAAATGAGCTTTTCCACCTAACAAGAATTTTCTGACTACTCATCATCTGATAAAGTTTCTTACTATCTTTGATTACCTACAAGTCCATTTTTATCCAACACCGGCTCAGACACACAGTGATCTAGGGATGGTGTTTCTCAAAGATGGGGATAAAAGGCTTACAGCACCTGGTATTCCCAGGCGGTCTCCCATCCAAGTACTAACCAGGCCCTACCCTGCTTAGTTTCCGAGATCAGACGAGATCGGGCGTGCTCAGGGTGGTATGGCCGTAAGCAACAGCAAACCCTATAAACAGGCTCTTTATACATGCTAAAACGCCACGAAGAAATCCAATGTTGAATAGGGACATTGATCATCTGGATTTCTCCACAAATCCAAGCACAAGAAGCCACGAAAAATGAGCTTTTCCACCTAACAAGAATTTTCTGACTACTCATCATCTGATAAAGTTTCTTACTATCTTTGATTACCTACAAGTCCATTTTTATCCAACACCGGCTCAGACACACAGTGATCTAGGGATGGTGTTTCTCAAAGATGGGGATAAAAGGCTTACAGCACCTGGTATTCCCAGGCGGTCTCCCATCCAAGTACTAACCAGGCCCTACCCTGCTTAGCTTCCGAGATCAGACGAGATCGGGCGTGCTCAGGGTGGTATGGCCGTAAGCAACAGCAAACCCTATAAACAGGCTCTTTATACATGCTAAAACGCCACGAAGAAATCCAATGTTGAATAGGGACATTGATCATCTGGATTTCTCCACAAATCCAAGCACAAGAAGCCACGAAAAATGAGCTTTTCCACCTAACAAGAATTTTCTGACTACTCATCATCTGATAAAGTTTCTTACTATCTTTGATTACCTACAAGTCCATTTTTATCCAACACCGGCTCAGACACACAGTGATCTAGGGATGGTGTTTCTCAAAGATGGGGATAAAAGGCTTACAGCACCTGGTATTCCCAGGCGGTCTCCCATCCAAGTACTAACCAGGCCCTACCCTGCTTAGTTTCCGAGATCAGACGAGATCGGGCGTGCTCAGGGTGGTATGGCCGTAAGCAACAGCAAACCCTATAAACAGGCTCTTTATACATGCTAAAACGCCACGAAGAAATCCAATGTTGAATAGGGACATTGATCATCTGGATTTCTCCACAAATCCAAGCACAAGAAGCCACGAAAAATGAGCTTTTCCACCTAACAAGAATTTTCTGACTACTCATCATCTGATAAAGTTTCTTACTATCTTTGATTACCTACAAGTCCACTTTTATCCAACACCGGCTCAGACACACAGTGATCTAGGGATGGCGTTTTGCTTCATTCTCAAAGATGGGGATAAAAGGCTTACAGCACCTGGTATTCCCAGGCGGTCTCCCATCCAAGTACTAACCAGGCCCTACCCTGCTTAGTTTCCGAGATCAGACGAGATCGGGCGTGCTCAGGGTGGTATGGCCGTAAGCAACAGCAAACCCTATAAACAGGCTCTTTATACATGCTAAAACGCCACAAACAAATCCAATGTTGAATAGGGACATTGATCATCTGGACTTCTCCACAAATCCAAGCACAAGAAGCCACGAAAAATGAGCTTTTCCACCTAACAAGAATTTTCTGACTACTCATCATCTGATAAAGTTTCTTACTATCTTTGATTACCTACAAGTCCATTTTTATCCAACACCGGCTCAGACACACAGTGATCTAGGGATGGTGTTTCTCAAAGATGGGGATAAAAGGCTTACAGCACCTGGTATTCCCAGGCGGTCTCCCATCCAAGTACTAACCAGGCCCTACCCTGCTTAGCTTCCGAGATCAGACGAGATCGGGCGTGCTCAGGGTGGTATGGCCGTAAGCAACAGCAATCCCTATAAACAGGCTCTTTATACATGCTAAAACGCCACGAAGAAATCCAATGTTGAATAGGGACATTGATCATCTGGATTTCTCCACAAATCCAAGCACAAGAAGCCACGAAAAATGAGCTTTTCCACCTAACAAGAATTTTCTGACTACTCATCATCTGATAAAGTTTCTTACTATCTTTGATTACCTACAAGTCCATTTTTATCCAACACCGGCTCAGACACACAGTGATCTAGGGATGGTGTTTCTCAAAGATGGGGATAAAAGGATACAGCACCTGGTATTCCCAGGCGGTCTCCCATCCAAGTACTAACCAGGTCCTACCCTGCTTAGTTTCCGAGATCAGACGAGATCGGGCGTGCTCAGGGTGGTATGGCCGTAAGCAACAGCAAACCCTATAAACAGGCTCTTTATACATGCTAAAACGCCACAAACAAATCCAATGTTGAATAGGGACATTGATCATCTGGATTTCTCCACAAATCCAAGCACAAGAAGCCACGAAAAATGAGCTTTTCCACCTAACAAGAATTTTCTGACTACTCATCATCTGATAAAGTTTCTTACTATCTTTGATTACCTACAAGTCCATTTTTATCCAACACCGGCTCAGACACACAGTGATCTAGGGATGGTGTTTCTCAAAGATGGGGATAAAAGGCTTACAGCACCTGGTATTCCCAGGCGGTCTCCCATCCAAGTACTAACCAGGCCCTACCCTGCTTCGTTTCCGAGATCAGACGAGATCGGGCGTGCTCAGGGTGGTATGGCCGTAAGCAACAGCAAACCCTATAAACAGGCTCTTTATACATGCTAAAACGCCACGAAGAAATCCAATGTTGAATAGGGACATTGATCATCTGGATTTCTCCACAAATCCAAGCACAAGAAGCCACGAAAAATGAGCTTTTCCACCTAACAAGAATTTTCTGACTACTCATCATCTGATAAAGTTTCTTACTATCTTTGATTACCTACAAGTCCATTTTTATCCAACACCGGCTCAGACACACAGTGATCTAGGGATGGTGTTTCTCAAAGATGGGGATAAAAGGCTTACAGCACCTGGTATTCCCAGGCGGTCTCCCATCCAAGTACTAACCAGGCCCTACCCTGCTTAGCTTCCGAGATCAGACGAGATCGGGCGTGCTCAGGGTGGTATGGCCGTAAGCAACAGCAAACCCTATAAACAGGCTCTTTATACATGCTAAAACGCCACGAAGAAATCCAATGTTGAATAGGGACATTGATCATCTGGATTTCTCCACAAATCCAAGCACAAGAAGCCACGAAAAATGAGCTTTTCCACCTAACAAGAATTTTCTGACTACTCATCATCTGATAAAGTTTCTTACTATCTTTGATTACCTACAAGTCCATTTTTATCCAACACCGGCTCAGACACACAGTGATCTAGGGATGGTGTTTCTCAAAGATGGGGATAAAAGGCTTACAGCACCTGGTATTCCCAGGCGGTCTCCCATCCAAGTACTAACCAGGCCCTACCCTGCTTAGCTTCCGAGATCAAACGAGATCGGGCGTGCTCAGGGTGGTATGGCCGTAAGCAACAGCAAACCCTATAAACAGGCTCTTTATACATGCTAAAACGCCACAAACAAATCCAATGTTGAATAGAGACATTGATCATCTGGATTTCTCCACAAATCCAAGCACAAGAAGCCACGAAAAATGAGCTTTTCCACCTAACAAGAATTTTCTGACTACTCATCATCTGATAAAGTTTCTTACTATCTTTGATTACCTACAAGTCCATTTTTATCCAACACCGGCTCAGACACACAGTGATCTAGGGATGGTGTTTCTCAAAGATGGGGATAAAAGGCTTACAGCACCTGTTATTCCCAGGCGGTCTCCCATCCAAGTACTAACCAGGCCCTACCCTGCTTAGCTTCCGAGATCAGACGAGATCGGGCGTGCTCAGGGTGGTATGGCCGTAAGCTACAGCAAACCCTATAAACAGGCTCTTTATACATGCTAAAACGCCACGAAGAAATCCAATGTTGAATAGGGACATTGATCATCTGGATTTCTCCACAAATCCAAGCACAAGAAGCCACGAAAAATGAGCTTTTCCACCTAACAAGAATTTTCTGACTACTCATCATCTGATAAAGTTTCTTACTATCTTTGATTACCTACAAGTCCATTTTTATCCAACACCGGCTCAGACACACAGTGATCTAGGGATGGTGTTTCTCAAAGATGGGGATAAAAGGCTTACAGCACCTGTTATTCCCAGGCGGTCTCCCATCCAAGTACTAACCAGGCCCTACCCTGCTTAGCTTCCGAGATCAGACGAGATCGGGCGTGCTCAGGGTGGTATGGCCGTAAGCTACAGCAAACCCTATAAACAGGCTCTTTATACATGCTAAAACGCCACGAAGAAATCCAATGTTGAATAGGGACATTGATCATCTGGATTTCTCCACAAATCCAAGCACAAGAAGCCACGAAAAATGAGCTTTTCCACCTAACAAGAATTTTCTGACTACTCATCATCTGATAAAGTTTCTTACTATCTTTGATTACCTACAAGTCCATTTTTATCCAACACCGGCTCAGACACACAGTGATCTAGGGATGGTGTTTCTCAAAGATGGGGATAAAAGGCTTACAGCACCTGGTATTCCCAGGCGGTCTCCCATCCAAGTACTAACCAGGCCCTACCCTGCTTAGTTTCCGAGATCAGACGAGATCGGGCGTGCTCAGGGTGGTATGGCCGTAAGCAACAGCAAACCCTATAAACAGGCTCTTTATACATGCTAAAACGCCACGAAGAAATCCAATGTTGAATAGGGACATTGATCATCTGGATTTCTCCACAAATCCAAGCACAAGAAGCCACGAAAAATGAGCTTTTCCACCTAACAAGAATTTTCTGACTACTCATCATCTGATAAAGTTTCTTACTATCTTTGATTACCTACAAGTCCATTTTTATCCAACACCGGCTCAGACACACAGTGATCTAGGGATGGCGTTTTGCTTCATTCTCAAAGATGGGGATAAAAGGCTTACAGCACCTGGTATTCCCAGGCGGTCTCCCATCCAAGTACTAACCAGGCCCTACCCTGCTTAGCTTCCGAGATCAGACGAGATCGGGCGTGCTCAGGGTGGTATGGCCGTAAGCAACAGCAAACCCTATAAACAGGCTCTTTATACATGCTAAAACGCCACAAACAAATCCAATGTTGAATAGGGACATTGATCATCTGGACTTCTCCACAAATCCAAGCACAAGAAGCCACGAAAAATGAGCTTTTCCACCTAACAAGAATTTTCTGACTACTCATCATCTGATAAAGTTTCTTACTATCTTTGATTACCTACAAGTCCATTTTTATCCAACACCGGCTCAGACACACAGTGATCTAGGGATGGTGTTTCTCAAAGATGGGGATAAAAGGCTTACAGCACCTGGTATTCCCAGGCGGTCTCCCATCCAAGTACTAACCAGGCCCTACCCTGCTTAGTTTCCGAGATCAGACGAGATCGGGCGTGCTCAGGGTGGTATAGCCGTAAGCAACAGCAAACCCTATAAACAGGCTCTTTATACATGCTAAAACGCCACGAAGAAATCCAATGTTGAATAGGGACATTGATCATCTGGATTTCTCCACAAATCCAAGCACAAGAAGCCACGAAAAATGAGCTTTTCCACCTAACAAGAATTTTCTGACTACTCATCATCTGATAAAGTTTCTTACTATCTTTGATTACCTACAAGTCCATTTTTATCCAACACCGGCTCAGACACACAGTGATCTAGGGATGGCGTTTTGCTTCATTCTCAAAGATGGGGATAAAAGGCTTACAGCACCTGGTATTCCCAGGCGGTCTCCCATCCAAGTACTAACCAGGCCCTACCCTGCTTAGCTTCCGAGATCAGACGAGATCGGGCGTGCTCAGGGTGGTATGGCCGTAAGCAACAGCAAACCCTATAAACAGGCTCTTTATACATGCTAAAACGCCACAAACAAATCCAATGTTGAATAGGGACATTGATCATCTGGACTTCTCCACAAATCCAAGCACAAGAAGCCACGAAAAATGAGCTTTTCCACCTAACAAGAATTTTCTGACTACTCATCATCTGATAAAGTTTCTTACTATCTTTGATTACCTACAAGTCCATTTTTATCCAACACCGGCTCAGACACACAGTGATCTAGGGATGGTGTTTCTCAAAGATGGGGATAAAAGGCTTACAGCACCTGGTATTCCCAGGCGGTCTCCCATCCAAGTACTAACCAGGCCCTACCCTGCTTAGTTTCCGAGATCAGACGAGATCGGGCGTGCTCAGGGTGGTATGGCCGTAAGCAACAGCAAACCCTATAAACAGGCTCTTTATACATGCTAAAACGCCACAAACAAATCCAATGTTGAATAGGGACATTGATCATCTGGATTTCTCCACAAATCCAAGCACAAGAAGCCACGAAAAATGAGCTTTTCCACCTAACAAGAATTTTCTGACTACTCATCATCTGATAAAGTTTCTTACTATCTTTGATTACCTACAAGTCCATTTTTATCCAACACCGGCTCAGACACACAGTGATCTAGGGATGGCGTTTTGCTTCATTCTCAAAGATGGGGATAAAAGGCTTACAGCACCTGGTATTCCCAGGCGGTCTCCCATTCAAGTACTAACCAGGCCCTACCCTGCTTAGCTTCCGAGATCAGACGAGATCGGGCGTGCTCAGGGTGGTATGGCCGTAAGCAACAGCAAACCCTATAAACAGGCTCTTTATACATGCTAAAACGCCACAAACAAATCCAATGTTGAATAGGGACATTGATCATCTGGACTTCTCCACAAATCCAAGCACAAGAAGCCACGAAAAATGAGCTTTTCCACCTAACAAGAATTTTCTGACTACTCATCATCTGATAAAGTTTCT
>NC_054395.1:2596700-2609200 GCF_017976425.1 Toxotes jaculatrix | reverse complement strand
TAGGGACATTGATCATCTGGATTTCTCCACAAATCCAAGCACAAGAAGCCACGAAAAATGAGCTTTTCCACCTAACAAGAATTTTCTGACTACTCATCATCTGATAAAGTTTCTTACTATCTTTGATTACCTACAAGTCCATTTTTATCCAACACCGGCTCAGACACACAGTGATCTAGGGATGGCGTTTTGCTTCATTCTCAAAGATGGGGATAAAAGGCTTACAGCACCTGGTATTCCCAGGCGGTCTCCCATCCAAGTACTAACCAGGCCCTACCCTGCTTAGCTTCCGAGATCAGACGAGATCGGGCGTGCTCAGGGTGGTATGGCCGTAAGCAACAGCAAACCCTATAAACAGGCTCTTTATACATGCTAAAACGCCACAAACAAATCCAATGTTGAATAGGGACATTGATCATCTGGACTTCTCCACAAATCCAAGCACAAGAAGCCACGAAAAATGAGCTTTTCCACCTAACAAGAATTTTCTGACTACTCATCATCTGATAAAGTTTCTTACTATCTTTGATTACCTACAAGTCCATTTTTATCCAACACCGGCTCAGACACACAGTGATCTAGGGATGGTGTTTCTCAAAGATGGGGATAAAAGGCTTACAGCACCTGGTATTCCCAGGCGGTCTCCCATCCAAGTACTAACCAGGCCCTACCCTGCTTAGTTTCCGAGATCAGACGAGATCGGGCGTGCTCAGGGTGGTATGGCCGTAAGCAACAGCAAACCCTATAAACAGGCTCTTTATACATGCTAAAACGCCACGAAGAAATCCAATGTTGAATAGGGACATTGATCATCTGGATTTCTCCACAAATCCAAGCACAAGAAGCCACGAAAAATGAGCTTTTCCACCTAACAAGAATTTTCTGACTACTCATCATCTGATAAAGTTTCTTACTATCTTTGATTACCTACAAGTCCATTTTTATCCAACACCGGCTCAGACACACAGTGATCTAGGGATGGCGTTTTGCTTCATTCTCAAAGATGGGGATAAAAGGCTTACAGCACCTGGTATTCCCAGGCGGTCTCCCATCCAAGTACTAACCAGGCCCTACCCTGCTTAGCTTCCGAGATCAGACGAGATCGGGCGTGCTCAGGGTGGTATGGCCGTAAGCAACAGCAAACCCTATAAACAGGCTCTTTATACATGCTAAAACGCCACAAACAAATCCAATGTTGAATAGGGACATTGATCATCTGGACTTCTCCACAAATCCAAGCACAAGAAGCCACGAAAAATGAGCTTTTCCACCTAACAAGAATTTTCTGACTACTCATCATCTGATAAAGTTTCTTACTATCTTTGATTACCTACAAGTCCATTTTTATCCAACACCGGCTCAGACACACAGTGATCTAGGGATGGTGTTTCTCAAAGATGGGGATAAAAGGCTTACAGCACCTGGTATTCCCAGGCGGTCTCCCATCCAAGTACTAACCAGGCCCTACCCTGCTTAGTTTCCGAGATCAGACGAGATCGGGCGTGCTCAGGGTGGTATGGCCGTAAGCAACAGCAAACCCTATAAACAGGCTCTTTATACATGCTAAAACGCCACAAACAAATCCAATGTTGAATAGGGACATTGATCATCTGGATTTCTCCACAAATCCAAGCACAAGAAGCCACGAAAAATGAGCTTTTCCACCTAACAAGAATTTTCTGACTACTCATCATCTGATAAAGTTTCTTACTATCTTTGATTACCTACAAGTCCATTTTTATCCAACACCGGCTCAGACACACAGTGATCTAGGGATGGCGTTTTGCTTCATTCTCAAAGATGGGGATAAAAGGCTTACAGCACCTGGTATTCCCAGGCGGTCTCCCATCCAAGTACTAACCAGGCCCTACCCTGCTTAGCTTCCGAGATCAGACAAGATCGGGCGTGCTCAGGGTGGTATGGCCGTAAGCAACAGCAAACCCTATAAACAGGCTCTTTATACATGCTAAAACGCCACGAAGAAATCCAATGTTGAATAGGGACATTGATCATCTGGACTTCTCCACAAATCCAAGCACAAGAAGCCACGAAAAATGAGCTTTTCCACCTAACAAGAATTTTCTGACTACTCATCATCTGATAAAGTTTCTTACTATCTTTGATTACCTACAAGTCCATTTTTATCCAACACCGGCTCAGACACACAGTGATCTAGGGATGGTGTTTCTCAAAGATGGGGATAAAAGGCTTACAGCACCTGGTATTCCCAGGCGGTCTCCCATCCAAGTACTAACCAGGCCCTACCCTGCTTAGCTTCCGAGATCAGACGAGATCGGGCGTGCTCAGGGTGGTATGGCCGTAAGCAACAGCAAACCCTATAAACAGGCTCTTTATACATGCTAAAACGCCACGAAGAAATCCAATGTTGAATAGGGACATTGATCATCTGGATTTCTCCACAAATCCAAGCACAAGAAGCCACGAAAAATGAGCTTTTCCACCTAACAAGAATTTTCTGACTACTCATCATCTGATAAAGTTTCTTACTATCTTTGATTACCTACAAGTCCATTTTTATCCAACACCGGCTCAGACACACAGTGATCTAGGGATGGCGTTTTGCTTCATTCTCAAAGATGGGGATAAAAGGCTTACAGCACCTGGTATTCCCAGGCGGTCTCCCATCCAAGTACTAACCAGGCCCTACCCTGCTTAGCTTCCGAGATCAGACTAGATCGGGCGTGCTCAGGGTGGTATGGCCGTAAGCAACAGCAAACCCTATAAACAGGCTCTTTATACATGCTAAAACGCCACAAACAAATCCAATGTTGAATAGGGACATTGATCATCTGGACTTCTCCACAAATCCAAGCACAAGAAGCCACGAAAAATGAGCTTTTCCACCTAACAAGAATTTTCTGACTACTCATCATCTGATAAAGTTTCTTACTATCTTTGATTACCTACAAGTCCATTTTTATCCAACACCGGCTCAGACACACAGTGATCTAGGGATGGTGTTTCTCAAAGATGGGGATAAAAGGCTTACAGCACCTGGTATTCCCAGGCGGTCTCCCATCCAAGTACTAACCAGGCCCTACCCTGCTTAGCTTCCGAGATCAGACGAGATCGGGCGTGCTCAGGGTGGTATGGCTGTAAGCAACAGCAAACCCTATAAACAGGCTCTTTATACATGCTAAAACGCCACGAAGAAATCCAATGTTGAATAGGGACATTGATCATCTGGATTTCTCCACAAATCCAAGCACAAGAAGCCACGAAAAATGAGCTTTTCCACCTAACAAGAATTTTCTGACTACTCATCATCTGATAAAGTTTCTTACTATCTTTGATTACCTACAAGTCCATTTTTATCCAACACCGGCTCAGACACACAGTGATCTAGGGATGGTGTTTCTCAAAGATGGGGATAAAAGGCTTACAGCACCTGGTATTCCCAGGCGGTCTCCCATCCAAGTACTAACCAGGCCCTACCCTGCTTAGCTTCCGAGATCAGACGAGATCGCGCGTGCTCAGGGTGGTATGGCCGTAAGCAACAGCAAACCCTATAAACAGGCTCTTTATACATGCTAAAACGCCACGAAGAAATCCAATGTTGAATAGGGACATTGATCATCTGGATTTCTCCACAAATCCAAGCACAAGAAGCCACGAAAAATGAGCTTTTCCACCTAAAAAGAATTTTCTGACTACTCATCATCTGATAAAGTTTCTTACTATCTTTGATTACCTACAAGTCCATTTTTATCCAACACCGGCTCAGACACACAGTGATCTAGGGATGGTGTTTCTCAAAGATGGGGATAAAAGGCTTACAGCACCTGGTATTCCCAGGCGGTCTCCCATCCAAGTACTAACCAGGCCCTACCCTGCTTAGTTTCCGAGATCAGACGAGATCGGGCGTGCTCAGGGTGGTATGGCCGTAAGCAACAGCAAACCCTATAAACAGGCTCTTTATACATGCTAAAACGCCACGAAGAAATCCAATGTTGAATAGGGACATTGATCATCTGGATTTCTCCACAAATCCAAGCACAAGAAGCCACGAAAAATGAGCTTTTCCACCTAACAAGAATTTTCTGACTACTCATCATCTGATAAAGTTTCTTACTATCTTTGATTACCTACAAGTCCATTTTTATCCAACACCGGCTCAGACACACAGTGATCTAGGGATGGTGTTTCTCAAAGATGGGGATAAAAGGCTTACAGCACCTGGTATTCCCAGGCGGTCTCCCATCCAAGTACTAACCAGGCCCTACCCTGCTTAGCTTCCGAGATCAGACGAGATCGGGCGTGCTCAGGGTGGTATGGCCGTAAGCAACAGCAAACCCTATAAACAGGCTCTTTATACATGCTAAAACGCCACGAAGAAATCCAATGTTGAATAGGGACATTGATCATCTGGATTTCTCCACAAATCCAAGCACAAGAAGCCACGAAAAATGAGCTTTTCCACCTAACAAGAATTTTCTGACTACTCATCATCTGATAAAGTTTCTTACTATCTTTGATTACCTACAAGTCCATTTTTATCCAACACCGGCTCAGACACACAGTGATCTAGGGATGGTGTTTCTCAAAGATGGGGATAAAAGGATACAGCACCTGGTATTCCCAGGCGGTCTCCCATCCAAGTACTAACCAGGCCCTACGCTGCTTAGCTTCCGAGATCAGACGAGATCGGGCGTGCTCAGGGTGGTATGGCCGTAAGCAACAGCAAACCCTATAAACAGGCTCTTTATACATGCTAAAACGCCACGAAGAAATCCAATGTTGAATAGGGACATTGATCATCTGGATTTCTCCACAAATCCAAGCACAAGAAGCCACGAAAAATGAGCTTTTCCACCTAACAAGAATTTTCTGACTACTCATCATCCGATAAAGTTTCTTACTATCTTTGATTACCTACAAGTCCATTTTTATCCAACACCGGCTCAGACACACAGTGATCGAGGGATGGCGTTTTGCTTCATTCTCAAAGATGGGGATAAAAGGCTTACAGCACCTGGTATTCCCAGGCGGTCTCCCATCCAAGTACTAACCAGGCCCTACCCTGCTTAGTTTCCGAGAATTTAGACGAGATCGGGCGTGCTCAGGGTGGTATGGCCGTAAGCAACAGCAAACCCTATAAACAGGCTCTTTATACATGCTAAAACGCCACAAACAAATCCAATGTTGAATAGGGACATTGATCATCTGGATTTCTCCACAAATCCAAGCACAAGAAGCCACGAAAAATGAGCTTTTCCACCTAACAAGAATTTTCTGACTACTCATCATCTGATAAAGTTTCTTACTATCTTTGATTACCTACAAGTCCATTTTTATCCAACACCGGCTCAGACACACAGTGATCTAGGGATGGTGTTTCTCAAAGATGGGGATAAAAGGCTTACAGCACCTGGTATTCCCAGGCGGTCTCCCATCCAAGTACTAACCAGGCCCTACCCTGCTTAGTTTCCGAGATCAGACGAGATCGGGCGTGCTCAGGGTGGTATGGCCGTAAGCAACAGCAAACCCTATAAACAGGCTCTTTATACATGCTAAAACGCCACGAAGAAATCCAATGTTGAATAGGGACATTGATCATCTGGATTTCTCCACAAATCCAAGCACAAGAAGCCACGAAAAATGAGCTTTTCCACCTAACAAGAATTTTCTGACTACTCATCATCTGATAAAGTTTCTTACTATCTTTGATTACCTACAAGTCCATTTTTATCCAACACCGGCTCAGACACACAGTGATCTAGGGACGGCGTTTTGCTTCATTCTCAAAGATGGGGATAAAAGGCTTACAGCGGTCTCCCATCCAAATCCAGTGTTGAATAGGGACATTGATCATCTGGATTTCTCCACAAATCCAAGCACAAGAAGCCACGAAAAATGAGCTTTTCCACCTAACGCCTAAAAGGCTTCCAGCACCTGGTATTCCCAGGCGGTCTCCCATCCAAGTATACATGCTAAAATGCCACGAAGAAATCCAATGTTGAATAGGGACATTGATCATCTGGATTTCTCCACAAATCCAAGCACAAGAAGCCACGAAAAATGAGCTTTTCCACCTAACAAGAATTTTCTGACTACTCATCATCTGATAAAGTTTCTTACTATCTTTGATTACCTACAAGTCCATTTTTATCCAACACCGGCTCAGACACACAGTGATCTAGGGATGGTGTTTCTCAAAGATGGGGATAAAAGGCTTACAGCACTTGGTATTCCCAGGCGGTCTCCCATCCAAGTACTAACCAGGCCCTACCCTGCTTAGTTTCCGAGATCAGACGAGATCGGGCGTGCTCAGGGTGGTATGGCCGTAAGCAACAGCAAACCCTATAAACAGGCTCTTTATACATGCTAAAACGCCACGAAGAAATCCAATGTTGAATAGGGACATTGATCATCTGGATTTCTCCACAAATCCAAGCACAAGAAGCCACGAAAAATGAGCTTTTCCACCTAACAAGAATTTTCTGACTACTCATCATCTGATAAAGTTTCTTACTATCTTTGATTACCTACAAGTCCATTTTTATCCAACACCGGCTCAGACACACAGTGATCTAGGGATGGTGTTTCTCAAAGATGGGGATAAAAGGCTTACAGCACCTGGTATTCCCAGGCGGTCTCCCATCCAAGTACTAACCAGGCCCTACCCTGCTTAGTTTCCGAGATCAGACGAGATCGGGCGTGCTCAGGGTGGTATGGCCGTAAGCAACAGCAAACCCTATAAACAGGCTCTTTATACATGCTAAAACGCCACGAAGAAATCCAATGTTGAATAGGGACATTGATCATCTGGATTTCTCCACAAATCCAAGCACAAGAAGCCACGAAAAATGAGCTTTTCCACCTAACAAGAATTTTCTGACTACTCATCATCTGATAAAGTTTCTTACTATCTTTGATTACCTACAAGTCCATTTTTATCCAACACCGGCTCAGACACACAGTGATCTAGGGATGGTGTTTCTCAAAGATGGGGATAAAAGGCTTACAGCACCTGGTATTCCCAGGCGGTCTCCCATCCAAGTACTAACCAGGCCCTACCCTGCTTAGTTTCCGAGATCAGACGAGATCGGGCGTGCTCAGGGTGGTATGGCCGTAAGCAACAGCAAACCCTATAAACAGGCTCTTTATACATGCTAAAACGCCACGAAGAAATCCAATGTTGAATAGGGACATTGATCATCTGGATTTCTCCACAAATCCAAGCACAAGAAGCCACGAAAAATGAGCTTTTCCACCTAACAAGAATTTTCTGACTACTCATCATCTGATAAAGTTTCTTACTATCTTTGATTACCTACAAGTCCATTTTTATCCAACACCGGCTCAGACACACAGTGATCTAGGGATGGTGTTTCTCAAAGATGGGGATAAAAGGCTTACAGCACCTGGTATTCCCAGGCGGTCTCCCATCCAAGTACTAACCAGGCCCTACCCTGCTTAGCTTCCGAGATCAGACGAGATCGGGCGTGCTCAGGGTGGTATGGCCGTAAGCAACAGCAAACCCTATAAACAGGCTCTTTATACATGCTAAAACGCCACGAAGAAATCCAATGTTGAATAGGGACATTGATCATCTGGATTTCTCCACAAATCCAAGCACAAGAAGCCACGAAAAATGAGCTTTTCCACCTAACAAGAATTTTCTGACTACTCATCATCTGATAAAGTTTCTTACTATCTTTGATTACCTACAAGTCCATTTTTATCCAACACCGGCTCAGACACACAGTGATCTAGGGATGGCGTTTTCCTTCATTCTCAAAGATGGGGATAAAATGCTTACAGCACCTGGTATTCCCAGGCGGTCTCCCATCCAAGTACTAACCAGGCCCTACCCTGCTTAGCTTCCGAGATCAGACGAGATCGGGCGTGCTCAGGGTGGTATGGCCGTAAGCAACAGCAAACCCTATAAACAGGCTCTTTATACATGCTAAAACGCCACGAAGAAATCCAATGTTGAATAGGGACATTGATCATCTGGACTTCTCCACAAATCCAAGCACAAGAAGCCACGAAAAATGAGCTTTTCCACCTAACAAGAATTTTCTGACTACTCATCATCTGATAAAGTTTCTTACTATCTTTGATTACCTACAAGTCCATTTTTATCCAACACCGGCTCAGACACACAGTGATCTAGGGATGGTGTTTCTCAAAGATGGGGATAAAAGGCTTACAGCACCTGGTATTCCCAGGCGGTCTCCCATCCAAGTACTAACCAGGCCCTACCCTGCTTAGTTTCCGAGATCAGACGAGATCGGGCGTGCTCAGGGTGGTATGGCCGTAAGCAACAGCAAACCCTATAAACAGGCTCTTTATACATGCTAAAACGCCACGAAGAAATCCAATGTTGAATAGGGACATTGATCATCTGGATTTCTCCACAAATCCAAGCACAAGAAGCCACGAAAAATGAGCTTTTCCACCTAACAAGAATTTTCTGACTACTCATCATCTGATAAAGTTTCTTACTATCTTTGATTACCTACAAGTCCATTTTTATCCAACACCGGCTCAGACACACAGTGATCTATGGATGGTGTTTCTCAAAGATGGGGATAAAAGGATACAGCACCTGGTATTCCCAGGCGGTCTCCCATCCAAGTACTAACCAGGCCCTACCCTGCTTAGTTTCCAAGAATTTAGACGAGATCGGGCGTGCTCAGGGTGGTATGGCCGTAAGCAACAGCAAACCCTATAAACAGGCTCTTTATACATGCTAAAACGCCACAAACAAATCCAATGTTGAATAGGGACATTGATCATCTGGATTTCTCCACAAATCCAAGCACAAGAAGCCACGAAAAATGAGCTTTTCCACCTAACAAGAATTTTCTGACTACTCATCATCTGATAAAGTTTCTTACTATCTTTGATTACCTACAAGTCCATTTTTATCCAACACCGGCTCAGACACACAGTGATCTAGGGATGGTGTTTCTCAAAGATGGGGATAAAAGGCTTACAGCACCTGGTATTCCCAGGCGGTCTCCCATCCAAGTACTAACCAGGCCCTACCCTGCTTAGTTTCCGAGATCAGACGAGATCGGGCGTGCTCAGGGTGGTATGGCCGTAAGCAACAGCAAACCCTATAAACAGGCTCTTTATACATGCTAAAACGCCACGAAGAAATCCAATGTTGAATAGGGACATTGATCATCTGGATTTCTCCACAAATCCAAGCACAAGAAGCCACGAAAAATGAGCTTTTCCACCTAACAAGAATTTTCTGACTACTCATCATCTGATAAAGTTTCTTACTATCTTTGATTACCTACAAGTCCATTTTTATCCAACACCGGCTCAGACACACAGTGATCTAGGGACGGCGTTTTGCTTCATTCTCAAAGATGGGGATAAAAGGCTTACAGCGGTCTCCCATCCAAATCCAGTGTTGAATAGGGACATTGATCATCTGGATTTCTCCACAAATCCAAGCACAAGAAGCCACGAAAAATGAGCTTTTCCACCTAACGCCTAAAAGGCTTCCAGCACCTGGTATTCCCAGGCGGTCTCCCATCCAAGTATACATGCTAAAATGCCACGAAGAAATCCAATGTTGAATAGGGACATTGATCATCTGGATTTCTCCACAAATCCAAGCACAAGAAGCCACGAAAAATGAGCTTTTCCACCTAACAAGAATTTTCTGACTACTCATCATCTGATAAAGTTTCTTACTATCTTTGATTACCTACAAGTCCATTTTTATCCAACACCGGCTCAGACACACAGTGATCTAGGGATGGTGTTTCTCAAAGATGGGGATAAAAGGCTTACAGCACTTGGTATTCCCAGGCGGTCTCCCATCCAAGTACTAACCAGGCCCTACCCTGCTTAGTTTCCGAGATCAGACGAGATCGGGCGTGCTCAGGGTGGTATGGCCGTAAGCAACAGCAAACCCTATAAACAGGCTCTTTATACATGCTAAAACGCCACAAACAAATCCAATGTTGAATAGGGACATTGATCATCTGGATTTCTCCACAAATCCAAGCACAAGAAGCCACGAAAAATGAGCTTTTCCACCTAACAAGAATTTTCTGACTACTCATCATCTGATAAAGTTTCTTACTATCTTTGATTACCTACAAGTCCATTTTTATCCAACACCGGCTCAGACACACAGTGATCTAGGGATGGTGTTTCTCAAAGATGGGGATAAAAGGCTTACAGCACCTGGTATTCCCAGGCGGTCTCCCATCCAAGTACTAACCAGGCCCTACCCTGCTTAGTTTCCGAGATCAGACGAGATCGGGCGTGCTCAGGGTGGTATGGCCGTAAGCAACAGCAAACCCTATAAACAGGCTCTTTATACATGCTAAAACGCCACGAAGAAATCCAATGTTGAATAGGGACATTGATCATCTGGATTTCTCCACAAATCCAAGCACAAGAAGCCACGAAAAATGAGCTTTTCCACCTAACAAGAATTTTCTGACTACTCATCATCTGATAAAGTTTCTTACTATCTTTGATTACCTACAAGTCCATTTTTATCCAACACCGGCTCAGACACACAGTGATCTAGGGATGGTGTTTCTCAAAGATGGGGATAAAAGGCTTACAGCACCTGGTATTCCCAGGCGGTCTCCCATCCAAGTACTAACCAGGCCCTACCCTGCTTAGCTTCCGAGATCAGACGAGATCGGGCGTGCTCAGGGTGGTACGGCCGTAAGCAACAGCAAACCCTATAAACAGGCTCTTTATACATGCTAAAACGCCACGAAGAAATCCAATGTTGAATAGGGACATTGATCATCTGGATTTCTCCACAAATCCAAGCACAAGAAGCCACGAAAAATGAGCTTTTCCACCTAACAAGAATTTTCTGACTACTCATCATCCGATAAAGTTTCTTACTATCTTTGATTACCTACAAGTCCATTTTTATCCAACACCGGCTCAGACACACAGTGATCTAGGGATGGTGTTTCTCAAAGATGGGGATAAAAGGATACAGCACCTGGTATTCCCAGGCGGTCTCCCATCCAAGTACTAACCAGGCCCTACGCTGCTTAGCTTCCGAGATCAGACGAGATCGGGCGTGCTCAGGGTGGTATGGCCGTAAGCAACAGCAAACCCTATAAACAGGCTCTTTATACATGCTAAAACGCCACGAAGAAATCCAATGTTGAATAGGGACATTGATCATCTGGATTTCTCCACAAATCCAAGCACAAGAAGCCACGAAAAATGAGCTTTTCCACCTAACAAGAATTTTCTGACTACTCATCATCCGATAAAGTTTCTTACTATCTTTGATTACCTACAAGTCCATTTTTATCCAACACCGGCTCAGACACACAGTGATCGAGGGATGGCGTTTTGCTTCATTCTCAAAGATGGGGATAAAAGGCTTACAGCACCTGGTATTCCCAGGCGGTCTCCCATCCAAGTACTAACCAGGCCCTACCCTGCTTAGCTTCCAAAATCAGACGAGATCGGGCGTGCTCAGGGTGGTATGGCCGTAAGCAACAGCAAACCCTATAAACAGGCTCTTTATACATGCTAAAACGCCACGAAGAAATCCAATGTTGAATAGGGACATTGATCATCTGGATTTCTCCACAAATCCAAGCACAAGAAGCCACGAAAAATGAGCTTTTCCACCTAACAAGAATTTTCTGACTACTCATCATCTGATAAAGTTTCTTACTATCTTTGATTACCTACAAGTCCATTTTTATCCAACACCGGCTCAGACACACAGTGATCTAGGGATGGTGTTTCTCAAAGATGGGGATAAAAGGATACAGCACCTGGTATTCCCAGGCGGTCTCCCATCCAAGTACTAACCAGGCCCTACGCTGCTTAGCTTCCGAGATCAGACGAGATCGGGCGTGCTCAGGGTGGTATGGCCGTAAGCAACAGCAAACCCTATAAACAGGCTCTTTATACATGCTAAAACGCCACGAAGAAATCCAATGTTGAATAGGGACATTGATCATCTGGATTTCTCCACAAATCCAAGCACAAGAAGCCACGAAAAATGAGCTTTTCCACCTAACAAGAATTTTCTGACTACTCATCATCCGATAAAGTTTCTTACTATCTTTGATTACCTACAAGTCCATTTTTATCCAACACCGGCTCAGACACACAGTGATCGAGGGATGGCGTTTTGCTTCATTCTCAAAGATGGGGATAAAAGGCTTACAGCACCTGGTATTCCCAGGCGGTCTCCCATCCAAGTACTAACCAGGCCCTACCCTGCTTAGCTTCCAAAATCAGACGAGATCGGGCGTGCTCAGGGTGGTATGGCCGTAAGCAACAGCAAACCCTATAAACAGGCTCTTTATACATGCTAAAACGCCACGAAGAAATCCAATGTTGAATAGGGACATTGATCATCTGGATTTCTCCACAAATCCAAGCACAAGAAGCCACGAAAAATGAGCTTTTCCACCTAACAAGAATTTTCTGACTACTCATCATCTGATAAAGTTTCTTACTATCTTTGATTACCTACAAGTCCATTTTTATCCAACACCGGCTCA
>NC_054395.1:2581700-2591700 GCF_017976425.1 Toxotes jaculatrix | reverse complement strand
TTTATACATGCTAAAACGCCACGAAGAAATCCAATGTTGAATAGGGACATTGATCATCTGGATTTCTCCACAAATCCAAGCACAAGAAGCCACGAAAAATGAGCTTTTCCACCTAACAAGAATTTTCTGACTACTCATCATCTGATAAAGTTTCTTACTATCTTTGATTACCTACAAGTCCATTTTTATCCAACACCGGCTCAGACACACAGTGATCTAGGGATGGTGTTTCTCAAAGATGGGGATAAAAGGCTCACAGCACCTGGTATTCCCAGGCGGTCTCCCATCCAAGTACTAACCAGGCCCTACCCTGCTTAGTTTCCGAGATCAGACGAGATCGGGCGTGCTCAGGGTGGTATGGCCGTAAGCAACAGCAAACCCTATAAACAGGCTCTTTATACATGCTAAAACGCCACGAAGAAATCCAATGTTGAATAGGGACATTGATCATCTGGATTTCTCCACAAATCCAAGCACAAGAAGCCACGAAAAATGAGCTTTTCCACCTAACAAGAATTTTCTGACTACTCATCATCTGATAAAGTTTCTTACTATCTTTGATTACCTACAAGTCCATTTTTATCCAACACCGGCTCAGACACACAGTGATCTAGGGATGGTGTTTCTCAAAGATGGGGATAAAAGGCTTACAGCACCTGGTATTCCCAGGCGGTCTCCCATCCAAGTACTAACCAGGCCCTACCCTGCTTAGTTTCCGAGATCAGACGAGATCGGGCGTGCTCAGGGTGGTATGGCCGTAAGCAACAGCAAACCCTATAAACAGGCTCTTTATACATGCTAAAACGCCACGAAGAAATCCAATGTTGAATAGGGACATTGATCATCTGGATTTCTCCACAAATCCAAGCACAAGAAGCCACGAAAAATGAGCTTTTCCACCTAACAAGAATTTTCTGACTACTCATCATCTGATAAAGTTTCTTACTATCTTTGATTACCTACAAGTCCATTTTTATCCAACACCGGCTCAGACACACAGTGATCTAGGGATGGTGTTTCTCAAAGATGGGGATAAAAGGCTTACAGCACCTGGTATTCCCAGGCGGTCTCCCATCCAAGTACTAACCAGGCCCTACCCTGCTTAGCTTCCGAGATCAGACGAGATCGGGCGTGCTCAGGGTGGTATGGCCGTAAGCAACAGCAAACCCTATAAACAGGCTCTTTATACATGCTAAAACGCCACGAAGAAATCCAATGTTGAATAGGGACATTGATCATCTGGATTTCTCCACAAATCCAAGCACAAGAAGCCACGAAAAATGAGCTTTTCCACCTAACAAGAATTTTCTGACTACTCATCATCTGATAAAGTTTCTTACTATCTTTGATTACCTACAAGTCCATTTTTATCCAACACCGGCTCAGACACACAGTGATCGAGGGATGGCGTTTTGCTTCATTCTCAAAGATGGGGATAAAAGGCTTACAGCACCTGGTATTCCCAGGCGGTCTCCCATCCAAGTACTAACCAGGCCCTACCCTGCTTAGTTTCCGAGATCAGACGAGATCGGGCGTGCTCAGGGTGGTATGGCCGTAAGCAACAGCAAACACTATAAACAGGCTCTTTATACATGCTAAAACGCCACAAAGAAATCCAATGTTGAATAGGGACATTGATCATCTGGATTTCTCCACAAATCCAAGCACAAGAAGCCACGAAAAATGAGCTTTTCCACCTAACAAGAATTTTCTGACTACTCATCATCTGATAAAGTTTCTTACTATCTTTGATTACCTACAAGTCCATTTTTATCCAACACCGGCTCAGACACACAGTGATCGAGGGATGGCGTTTTGCTTCATTCTCAAAGATGGGGATAAAAGGCTTACAGCACCTGGTATTCCCAGGCGGTCTCCCATCCAAGTACTAACCAGGCCCTACCCTGCTTAGTTTCCGAGATCAGACGAGATCGGGCGTGCTCAGGGTGGTATGGCCGTAAGCAACAGCAAACCCTATAAACAGGCTCTTTATACATGCTAAAACGCCACAAAGAAATCCAATGTTGAATAGGGACATTGATCATCTGGATTTCTCCACAAATCCAAGCACAAGAAGCCACGAAAAATGAGCTTTTCCACCTAACAAGAATTTTCTGACTACTCATCATCTGATAAAGTTTCTTACTATCTTTGATTACCTACAAGTCCACTTTTATCCAACACCGGCTCAGACACACAGTGATCTAGGGATGGCGTTTTGCTTCATTCTCAAAGATGGGGATAAAAGGCTTACAGCACCTGGTATTCCCAGGCGGTCTCCCATCCAAGTACTAACCAGGCCCTACCCTGCTTAGCTTCCGAGATCAGACGAGATCGGGCGTGCTCAGGGTGGTATGGCCGTAAGCAACAGCAAACCCTATAAACAGGCTCTTTATACATGCTAAAACGCCACGAAGAAATCCAATGTTGAATAGGGACATTGATCATCTGGATTTCTCCACAAATCCAAGCACAAGAAGCCACGAAAAATGAGCTTTTCCACCTAACAAGAATTTTCTGACTACTCATCATCTGATAAAGTTTCTTACTATCTTTGATTACCTACAAGTCCATTTTTATCCAACACCGGCTCAGACACACAGTGATCTAGGGATGGCGTTTTGCTTCATTCTCAAAGATGGGGATAAAAGGCTTACAGCACCTGGTATTCCCAGGCGGTCTCCCATCCAAGTACTAACCAGGCCCTACCCTGCTTAGCTTCCGAGATCAGACGAGATCGGGCGTGCTCAGGGTGGTATGGCCGTAAGCAACAGCAAACCCTATAAACAGGCTCTTTATACATGCTAAAACGCCACAAACAAATCCAATGTTGAATAGGGACATTGATCATCTGGACTTCTCCACAAATCCAAGCACAAGAAGCCACGAAAAATGAGCTTTTCCACCTAACAAGAATTTTCTGACTACTCATCATCTGATAAAGTTTCTTACTATCTTTGATTACCTACAAGTCCATTTTTATCCAACACCGGCTCAGACACACAGTGATCGAGGGATGGCGTTTTGCTTCATTCTCAAAGATGGGGATAAAAGGCTTACAGCACCTGGTATTCCCAGGCGGTCTCCCATCCAAGTACTAACCAGGCCCTACCCTGCTTAGCTTCCGAGATCAGACGAGATCGGGCGTGCTCAGGGTGGTATGGCCGTAAGCAACAGCAAACCCTATAAACAGGCTCTTTATACATGCTAAAACGCCACAAACAAATCCAATGTTGAATAGAGACATTGATCATCTGGATTTCTCCACAAATCCAAGCACAAGAAGCCACGAAAAATGAGCTTTTCCACCTAACAAAAATTTTCTGACTACTCATCATCTGATAAAGTTTCTTACTATCTTTGATTACCTACAAGTCCATTTTTATCCAACACCGGCTCATACACACAGTGATCTAGGGATGGTGTTTCTCAAAGATGGGGATAAAAGGCTTACAGCACCTGGTATTCCCAGGCGGTCTCCCATCCAAGTACTAACCAGGCCCTACCCTGCTTAGCTTCCGAGATCAGACGAGATCGGGCGTGCTCAGGGTGGTATGGCCGTAAGCAACAGCAAACCCTATAAACAGGCTCTTTATACATGCTAAAACGCCACGAAGAAATCCAATGTTGAATAGGGACATTGATCATCTGGATTTCTCCACAAATCCAAGCACAAGAAGCCACGAAAAATGAGCTTTTCCACCTAACAAGAATTTTCTGACTACTCATCATCTGATAAAGTTTCTTACTATCTTTGATTACCTACAAGTCCATTTTTATCCAACACCGGCTCAGACACACAGTGATCTAGGGATGGCGTTTTGCTTCATTCTCAAAGATGGGGATAAAAGGCTTACAGCACCTGGTATTCCCAGGCGGTCTCCCATCCAAGTACTAACCAGGCCCTACCCTGCTTAGCTTCCGAGATCAGACGAGATCGGGCGTGCTCAGGGTGGTATGGCCGTAAGCAACAGCAAACCCTATAAACAGGCTCTTTATATATGCTAAAACGCCACGAAGAAATCCAATGTTGAATAGAGACATTGATCATCTGGATTTCTCCACAAATCCAAGCACAAGAAGCCACGAAAAATGAGCTTTTCCACCTAACAAGAATTTTCTGACTACTCATCATCTGATAAAGTTTCTTACTATCTTTGATTACCTACAAGTCCATTTTTATCCAACACCGGCTCAGACACACAGTGATCTAGGGATGGTGTTTCTCAAAGATGGGGATAAAAGGCTTACAGCACCTGGTATTCCCAGGCGGTCTCCCATCCAAGTACTAACCAGGTCCTACCCTGCTTAGTTTCCGAGATCAGACGAGATCGGGCGTGCTCAGGGTGGTATGGCCGTAAGCAACAGCAAACCCTATAAACAGGCTCTTTATACATGCTAAAACGCCACGAAGAAATCCAATGTTGAATAGGGACATTGATCATCTGGATTTCTCCACAAATCCAAGCACAAGAAGCCACGAAAAATGAGCTTTTCCACCTAACAAGAATTTTCTGACTACTCATCATCTGATAAAGTTTCTTACTATCTTTGATTACCTACAAGTCCATTTTTATCCAACACCGGCTCAGACACACAGTGATCTAGGGATGGTGTTTCTCAAAGATGGGGATAAAAGGCTCACAGCACCTGGTATTCCCAGGCGGTCTCCCATCCAAGTACTAACCAGGCCCTACCCTGCTTAGTTTCCGAGATCAGACGAGATCGGGCGTGCTCAGGGTGGTATGGCCGTAAGCAACAGCAAACCCTATAAACAGGCTCTTTATACATGCTAAAACGCCACGAAGAAATCCAATGTTGAATAGGGACATTGATCATCTGGATTTCTCCACAAATCCAAGCACAAGAAGCCACGAAAAATGAGCTTTTCCACCTAACAAGAATTTTCTGACTACTCATCATCTGATAAAGTTTCTTACTATCTTTGATTACCTACAAGTCCATTTTTATCCAACACCGGCTCAGACACACAGTGATCTAGGGATGGTGTTTCTCAAAGATGGGGATAAAAGGCTTACAGCACCTGGTATTCCCAGGCGGTCTCCCATCCAAGTACTAACCAGGCCCTACCCTGCTTAGTTTCCGAGATCAGACGAGATCGGGCGTGCTCAGGGTGGTATGGCCGTAAGCAACAGCAAACCCTATAAACAGGCTCTTTATACATGCTAAAACGCCACGAAGAAATCCAATGTTGAATAGGGACATTGATCATCTGGATTTCTCCACAAATCCAAGCACAAGAAGCCACGAAAAATGAGCTTTTCCACCTAACAAGAATTTTCTGACTACTCATCATCTGATAAAGTTTCTTACTATCTTTGATTACCTACAAGTCCATTTTTATCCAACACCGGCTCAGACACACAGTGATCTAGGGATGGTGTTTCTCAAAGATGGGGATAAAAGGCTTACAGCACCTGGTATTCCCAGGCGGTCTCCCATCCAAGTACTAACCAGGCCCTACCCTGCTTAGCTTCCGAGATCAGACGAGATCGGGCGTGCTCAGGGTGGTATGGCCGTAAGCAACAGCAAACCCTATAAACAGGCTCTTTATACATGCTAAAACGCGACGAAGAAATCCAATGTTGAATAGGGACATTGATCATCTGGATTTCTCCACAAATCCAAGCACAAGAAGCCACGAAAAATGAGCTTTTCCACCTAACAAGAATTTTCTGACTACTCATCATCTGATAAAGTTTCTTACTATCTTTGATTACCTACAAGTCCATTTTTATCCAACACCGGCTCAGACACACAGTGATCGAGGGATGGCGTTTTGCTTCATTCTCAAAGATGGGGATAAAAGGCTTACAGCACCTGGTATTCCCAGGCGGTCTCCCATCCAAGTACTAACCAGGCCCTACCCTGCTTAGTTTCCGAGATCAGACGAGATCGGGCGTGCTCAGGGTGGTATGGCCGTAAGCAACAGCAAACCCTATAAACAGGCTCTTTATACATGCTAAAACGCCACGAAGAAATCCAATGTTGAATAGGGACATTGATCATCTGGATTTCTCCACAAATCCAAGCACAAGAAGCCACGAAAAATGAGCTTTTCCACCTAACAAGAATTTTCTGACTACTCATCATCTGATAAAGTTTCTTACTATCTTTGATTACCTACAAGTCCATTTTTATCCAACACCGGCTCAGACACACAGTGATCTAGGGATGGTGTTTCTCAAAGATGGGGATAAAAGGCTTACAGCACCTGGTATTCCCAGGCGGTCTCCCATCCAAGTACTAACCAGGCCCTACCCTGCTTAGCTTCCGAGATCAGACGAGATCGGGCGTGCTCAGGGTGGTATGGCCGTAAGCAACAGCAAACCCTATAAACAGGCTCTTTATACATGCTAAAACGCCACGAAGAAATCCAATGTTGAATAGGGACATTGATCATCTGGATTTCTCCACAAATCCAAGCACAAGAAGCCACGAAAAATGAGCTTTTCCACCTAACAAGAATTTTCTGACTACTCATCATCTGATAAAGTTTCTTACTATCTTTGATTACCTACAAGTCCATTTTTATCCAACACCGGCTCAGACACACAGTGATCGAGGGATGGCGTTTTGCTTCATTCTCAAAGATGGGGATAAAAGGCTTACAGCACCTGGTATTCCCAGGCGGTCTCCCATCCAAGTACTAACCAGGCCCTACCCTGCTTAGTTTCCGAGATCAGACGAGATCGGGCGTGCTCAGGGTGGTATGGCCGTAAGCAACAGCAAACACTATAAACAGGCTCTTTATACATGCTAAAACGCCACAAAGAAATCCAATGTTGAATAGGGACATTGATCATCTGGATTTCTCCACAAATCCAAGCACAAGAAGCCACGAAAAATGAGCTTTTCCACCTAACAAGAATTTTCTGACTACTCATCATCTGATAAAGTTTCTTACTATCTTTGATTACCTACAAGTCCATTTTTATCCAACACCGGCTCAGACACACAGTGATCGAGGGATGGCGTTTTGCTTCATTCTCAAAGATGGGGATAAAAGGCTTACAGCACCTGGTATTCCCAGGCGGTCTCCCATCCAAGTACTAACCAGGCCCTACCCTGCTTAGTTTCCGAGATCAGACGAGATCAGGCGTGCTCAGGGTGGTATGGCCGTAAGCAACAGCAAACCCTATAAACAGGCTCTTTATACATGCTAAAACGCCACAAAGAAATCCAATGTTGAATAGGGACATTGATCATCTGGATTTCTCCACAAATCCAAGCACAAGAAGCCACGAAAAATGAGCTTTTCCACCTAACAAGAATTTTCTGACTACTCATCATCTGATAAAGTTTCTTACTATCTTTGATTACCTACAAGTCCACTTTTATCCAACACCGGCTCAGACACACAGTGATCTAGGGATGGCGTTTTGCTTCATTCTCAAAGATGGGGATAAAAGGCTTACAGCACCTGGTATTCCCAGGCGGTCTCCCATCCAAGTACTAACCAGGCCCTACCCTGCTTAGCTTCCGAGATCAGACGAGATCGGGCGTGCTCACGGTGGTATGGCCGTAAGCAACAGCAAACCCTATAAACAGGCTCTTTATACATGCTAAAACGCCACAAACAAATCCAATGTTGAATAGAGACATTGATCATCTGGATTTCTCCACAAATCCAAGCACAAGAAGCCACGAAAAATGAGCTTTTCCACCTAACAAGAATTTTCTGACTACTCATCATCTGATAAAGTTTCTTACTATCTTTGATTACCTACAAGTCCATTTTTATCCAACACCGGCTCAGACACACAGTGATCTAGGGATGGTGTTTCTCAAAGATGGGGATAAAAGGCTTACAGCACCTGGTATTCCCAGGCGGTCTCCCATCCAAATACTAACCAGGCCCTACCCTGCTTAGTTTCCGAGATCAGACGAGATCGGGCGTGCTCAGGGTGGTATGGCCGTAAGCAACAGCAAACCCTATAAACAGGCTCTTTATACATGCTAAAACGCCACAAACAAATCCAATGTTGAATAGGGACATTGATCATCTGGACTTCTCCACAAATCCAAGCACAAGAAGCCACGAAAAATGAGCTTTTCCACCTAACAAGAATTTTCTGACTACTCATCATCTGATAAAGTTTCTTACTATCTTTGATTACCTACAAGTCCATTTTTATCCAACACCGGCTCAGACACACAGTGATCTAGGGATGGCGTTTTGCTTCATTCTCAAAGATGGGGATAAAAGGCTTACAGCACCTGGTATTCCCAGGCGGTCTCCCATCCAAGTACTAACCAGGCCCTTTCCTGCTTAGCTTCCGAGATCAGACGAGATCGGGCGTGCTCAGGGTGGTATGGTCGTAAGCAACAGCAAACCCTATAAACAGGCTCTTTATACATGCTAAAACGCCACAAACAAATCCAATGTTGAATAGAGACATTGATCATCTGGATTTCTCCACAAATCCAAGCACAAGAAGCCACGAAAAATGAGCTTTTCCACCTAACAAGAATTTTCTGACTACTCATCATCTGATAAAGTTTCTTACTATCTTTGATTACCTACAAGTCCATTTTTATCCAACACCGGCTCATACACACAGTGATCTAGGGATGGTGTTTCTCAAAGATGGGGATAAAAGGCTTACAGCACCTGGTATTCCCAGGCGGTCTCCCATCCAAGTACTAACCAGGCCCTACCCTGCTTAGCTTCCGAGATCAGACGAGATCGTGCGTGCTCAGGGTGGTATGGCCGTAAGCAACAGCAAACCCTATAAACAGGCTCTTTATACATGCTAAAACGCCACGAAGAAATCCAATGTTGAATAGGGACATTGATCATCTGGATTTCTCCACAAATCCAAGCACAAGAAGCCACGAAAAATGAGCTTTTCCACCTAACAAGAATTTTCTGACTACTCATCATCTGATAAAGTTTCTTACTATCTTTGATTACCTACAAGTCCATTTTTATCCAACACCGGCTCAGACACACAGTGATCTAGGGATGGTGTTTCTCAAAGATGGGGATAAAAGGCTCACAGCACCTGGTATTCCCAGGCGGTCTCCCATCCAAGTACTAACCAGGCCCTACCCTGCTTAGTTTCCGAGATCAGACGAGATCGGGCGTGCTCAGGGTGGTATGGCCGTAAGCAACAGCAAACCCTATAAACAGGCTCTTTATACATGCTAAAACGCCACGAAGAAATCCAATGTTGAATAGGGACATTGATCATCTGGATTTCTCCACAAATCCAAGCACAAGAAGCCACGAAAAATGAGCTTTTCCACCTAACAAGAATTTTCTGACTACTCATCATCTGATAAAGTTTCTTACTATCTTTGATTACCTACAAGTCCATTTTTATCCAACACCGGCTCAGACACACAGTGATCTAGGGATGGCGTTTTGCTTCATTCTCAAAGATGGGGATAAAAGGCTTACAGCACCTGGTATTCCCAGGCGGTCTCCCATCCAAGTACTAACCAGGCCCTACCCTGCTTAGCTTCCGAGATCAGACGAGATCGGGCGTGCTCAGGGTGGTATGGCCGTAAGCAACAGCAAACCCTATAAACAGGCTCTTTATACATGCTAAAACGCCACAAACAAATCCAATGTTGAATAGAGACATTGATCATCTGGATTTCTCCACAAATCCAAGCACAAGAAGCCACGAAAAATGAGCTTTTCCACCTAACAAGAATTTTCTGACTACTCATCATCTGATAAAGTTTCTTACTATCTTTGATTACCTACAAGTCCATTTTTATCCAACACCGGCTCAGACACACAGTGATCTAGGGATGGTGTTTCTCAAAGATGGGGATAAAAGGCTTACAGCACCTGGTATTCCCAGGCGGTCTCCCATCCAAGTACTAACCAGGCCCTACCCTGCTTAGTTTCCGAGATCAGACGAGATCGGGCGTGCTCAGGGTGGTATGGCCGTAAGCAACAGCAAACCCTATAAACAGGCTCTTTATACATGCTAAAACGCCACGAAGAAATCCAATGTTGAAT
>NC_054395.1:2571700-2574200 GCF_017976425.1 Toxotes jaculatrix | reverse complement strand
CTCGTCATCATTGACTGCTGCTGCCAGAGGTTCTGTGACCAGCGTGAAGAGCATGGCAGACAGCGGGCACCCCTGTCGGATGGACCTGCCCAGCGGGAACGCACCTGTGCATGTGCCGTTCAGTTTGACACAGCTGGTGGCCCCGCTGTACAAGGTCCTGATCCAGTTAATGTACCGCTCACCGAACCCTAACCTCTCTAGGACTCTCCACAGAAAGGTGTGTTCTACACGGTCAAAAGCCTTCTCAAAATCAATATTAACCAAAAAACCCCCTGTTGTGCACATGTGTCTGATCAGGCATCTGACGGCCAGGACAGAGTCAGAGATGTCCCTCCCCGGCACACCATACGCCTGACCAGGACCCACCACCCCTTCTATCACCTGTTTTAACCTGTTTGCCAGTGTTTTAGCCAAAATTTTGTAGTCTGTGTTTAGTAGGCTGATTGGTCTGTAGTTTTCTAATTTGTTTTCCTCCCCTTTCTTTTTAAACACTAGTGTTATTATCCCCTTTGAAAAATTTTCGGTCGTTCTCCTATTGTGTTCTATCTGTGTATAGACTGCCAGCAGGATGGGGGCCAGCTGTAATTTGAAGGCCTTGTAGAACTCGGCCGTCAGGCCGTCCCATCCCGGGCTTTTATTGTTGTTCAGACCCTCTATGGCTGTTATGAGCTGTTGAAGGGTGAGGTCGGAGTCACATATGTCCTTGTCTGTTTGGTCCAGTTTTTTGCTGAGGTGAGCTATGTTCTCCTCCATTTTTTTATTGTTTATATTTTGGCTTGTGAATAGTTCTTTGTAGAACTCTTGTGCTGCTAAAAGCACCTCGTCCAGCTCCCTCACTACTTTCCCTTCTTTATTGGTTATCTCCTGTATGTATGTCTTCTGTTGTTTCTGTCTCTCCATGCCCAGAAAGTAGGCTGTGGATTTTTCCCCCTCTATTAAATACTCTGCTTTTGCCCTGATCGCTGCTGCTTTACATTTAGTTACTGTTATGTTGTGTAGTTTTGACTGAGCTACTGACAGTGCTGTTATGTCTCTTTTTGGATCGTTTTCCATTTTTCTCTGTTCTATCTGGATTATTTCTAACAGTTCCCTCTCCTCCTGTTTTTCCTCCCACTTCCTCCTTTTACAGTATCTTATGCACATTTTCTTAATTCTTTCTTTTATTCCCTCCCACCATCCCGGTAAGTCATCATTTTCTATCATTTCCTCTCGTATACCCATTAAGAAGTTCCTTGTTTTGTTTGTGAATGTTTCATCCTTTAAAATGCTATTGTTTAAAATCCACAGCCCCCCGTTCCTGGGCCTGCCTGCCATCTGTACTTGAATCTGGAGAAGCGAGTGGTCGCTCCATCTGTTCTGTATATATTTCACCGTATGTATAATATGGACCGCCCCAGGAGATAGCAGGGCCAGGTCTATGCGCGACTGCCTCAGCTCCCCTCTGACTATCTGCCTCCTGGAGTAGTCCTTGGTGTCCGGGTTGAGTGCTCTCCAAATGTCGGTGAGGTTCCGGGTTGACATTAAGTGGGTGAGTTCTTGTCTGCTTACGTCGTTTTTTAATGTGTTTTTGTTTGAAGTGTCGTTTGCTGTTAAAATAATATTAAAATCTCCCACCAACATGCATTTCCCAGTTATCCATTTACTTAACTTTTTCCTGATAAATTCCTTCCTTTCTATTTCGTCGTTACTTCCGTATATATTCATGATTCTTAGCTTTCCTCTGTCCCTCCCCAGATCCACCACGACCAGCCGGCCCTCGCCGTCAGTGTGCACGCAGGACACATCGCAAGGGAGGCCCGGTTTGCACAGAATCGCTGCGCCTGCCCGTAAAGAGGGTCCAGGGGTGTAAAAGATGTCCCCTCCCCAGTGCTTCTGGACAGTCCCCAGCAGGTCAGAGCTCCATCGCACCTCCTGCAGGCAGAGAATCTCTGCGTATGTGTTATTTAAAATGTCCTTGATTTTTTCTATTGCCTTTACCCCCCTGATGTTTAGTGAAACTATTGTGATCATAATGAGAAATAGTACAGCTGGTTTCATTTGCTTATCTCTTGCTTTAGTCACTTTCTTCTCCTTGTTACTCTCCCCGGTTTACTGTCCTGTGTTTTCTTTCTGTGTTGTAGTTTATGTCCCACCTCCCTTTCTAAGTCCGAGTCGGAGGAGACGTGTTTGTGGCCCAGGAAGGAGGGTCCAGGCACACTCTCCTTTGCCCTCGCCCTGTCGGCGAGCAGGGACGCGCTAGAGCGACAGGCGGGTTTGAGGAAGCCATCGTCTGATATAGTGCTCTCTGTTTGAGAGACTAATTCAGGGCAAACGTCGTCCAGACTGGACCCTAGAGGTGTATCCCCCTCCACTCCTGGCAGCCTCCGGGCAGGGTCTACCGCCCCCCCATCCACAGCTGCCGGCATCCTGACCCCTGCGCTACCGTTGTCCGGCGCACCTTTCGGCCCGTCAGCCTCGAGGTCCAGGGCAGGGCCCTCTGTGCGAGCCCCCCCTGCCCGCT
>NC_054395.1:2544200-2561700 GCF_017976425.1 Toxotes jaculatrix | reverse complement strand
ACCTGGTATTCCCAGGCGGTCTCCCATCCAAGTACTAACCAGGCCCTACCCTGCTTAGCTTCCGAGATCAGACGAGATCGGGCGTGCTCACGGTGGTATGGCCGTAAGCAACAGCAAACCCTATAAACAGGCTCTTTATACATGCTAAAACGCCACAAACAAATCCAATGTTGAATAGAGACATTGATCATCTGGATTTCTCCACAAATCCAAGCACAAGAAGCCACGAAAAATGAGCTTTTCCACCTAACAAGAATTTTCTGACTACTCATCATCTGATAAAGTTTCTTACTATCTTTGATTACCTACAAGTCCATTTTTATCCAACACCGGCTCATACACACAGTGATCTAGGGATGGTGTTTCTCAAAGATGGGGATAAAAGGCTTACAGCACCTGGTATTCCCAGGCGGTCTCCCATCCAAGTACTAACCAGGCCCTACCCTGCTTAGCTTCCGAGATCAGACGAGATCGGGCGTGCTCAGGGTGGTATGGCCGTAAGCAACAGCAAACCCTATAAACAGGCTCTTTATACATGCTAAAACGCCACGAAGAAATCCAATGTTGAATAGGGACATTGATCATCTGGACTTCTCCACAAATCCAAGCACAAGAAGCCACGAAAAATGAGCTTTTCCACCTAATAAGAATTTTCTGACTACTCATCATCTGATAAAGTTTCTTACTATCTTTGATTACCTACAAGTCCATTTTTATCCAACACCGGCTCAGACACACAGTGATCTAGGGATGGTGTTTCTCAAAGATGGGGATAAAAGGCTTACAGCACCTGGTATTCCCAGGCGGTCTCCCATCCAAGTACTAACCAGGCCCTACCCTGCTTAGCTTCCGAGATCAAACGAGATCGGGCGTGCTCAGGGTGGTATGGCCGTAAGCAACAGCAAACCCTATAAACAGGCTCTTTATACATGCTAAAACGCCACGAAGAAATCCAATGTTGAATAGGGACATTGATCATCTGGATTTCTCCACAAATCCAAGCACAAGAAGCCACGAAAAATGAGCTTTTCCACCTAACAAGAATTTTCTGACTACTCATCATCTGATAAAGTTTCTTACTATCTTTGATTACCTACAAGTCCATTTTTATCCAACACCGGCTCAGACACACAGTGATCTAGGGATGGTGTTTCTCAAAGATGGGGATAAAAGGCTCACAGCACCTGGTATTCCCAGGCGGTCTCCCATCCAAGTACTAACCAGGCCCTACCCTGCTTAGCTTCCGAGATCAGACGAGATCGGGCGTGCTCAGGGTGGTATGGCCGTAAGCAACAGCAAACCCTATAAACAGGCTCTTTATACATGCTAAAACGCCACGAAGAAATCCAATGTTGAATAGGGACATTGATCATCTGGATTTCTCCACAAATCCAAGCACAAGAAGCCACGAAAAATGAGCTTTTCCACCTAACAAGAATTTTCTGACTACTCATCATCTGATAAAGTTTCTTACTATCTTTGATTACCTACAAGTCCATTTTTATCCAACACCGGCTCAGACACACAGTGATCTAGGGATGGCGTTTTGCTTCATTCTCAAAGATGGGGATAAAAGGCTTACAGCACCTGGTATTCCCAGGCGGTCTCCCATCCAAGTACTAACCAGGCCCTACCCTGCTTAGCTTCCGAGATCAGACGAGATCGGGCGTGCTCAGGGTGGTATGGCCGTAAGCAACAGCAAACCCTATAAACAGGCTCTTTATACATGCTAAAACGCCACAAACAAATCCAATGTTGAATAGGGACATTGATCATCTGGATTTCTCCACAAATCCAAGCACAAGAAGCCACGAAAAATGAGCTTTTCCACCTAACAAGAATTTTCTGACTACTCATCATCTGATAAAGTTTCTTACTATCTTTGATTACCTACAAGTCCATTTTTATCCAACACCGGCTCATACACACAGTGATCTAGGGATGGTGTTTCTCAAAGATGGGGATAAAAGGCTTACAGCACCTGGTATTCCCAGGCGGTCTCCCATCCAAGTACTAACCAGGCCCTACCCTGCTTAGCTTCCGAGATCAGACGAGATCGGGCGTGCTCAGGGTGGTATGGCCGTAAGCAACAGCAAACCCTATAAACAGGCTCTTTATACATGCTAAAACGCCACAAACAAATCCAATGTTGAATAGAGACATTGATCATCTGGATTTCTCCACAAATCCAAGCACAAGAAGCCACGAAAAATGAGCTTTTCCACCTAACAAGAATTGTCTGACTACTCATCATCTGATAGTTTCTTACTATCTTTGATTACCTACAAGTCCATTTTTATCCAACATCGGCTCAGACACACAGTGATCTAGGGATGGTGTTTCTCAAAGATGGGGATAAAAGGCTTACAGCACCTGGTATTCCCAGGCGGTCTCCCATCCAAGTACTAACCAGGCCCTACCCTGCTTAGCTTCCGAGATCAGACGAGATCGGGCGTGCTCAGGGTGGTATGGCCGTAAGCAACAGCAAACCCTATAAACAGGCTCTTTATACATGCTAAAACGCCACAAACAAATCCAATGTTGAATAGGGACATTGATCATCTGGACTTCTCCACAAATCCAAGCACAAGAAGCCACGAAAAATGAGCTTTTCCACCTAACAAGAATTTTCTGACTACTCATCATCTGATAAAGTTTCTTACTATCTTTGATTACCTACAAGTCCATTTTTATCCAACACCGGCTCAGACACACAGTGATCGAGGGATGGCGTTTTGCTTCATTCTCAAAGATGGGGATAAAAGGCTTACAGCACCTGGTATTCCCAGGCGGTCTCCCATCCAAGTACTAACCAGGCCCTACCCTGCTTAGCTTCCGAGATCAGACGAGATCGGGCGTGCTCAGGGTGGTATGGCCGTAAGCAACAGCAAACCCTATAAACAGGCTCTTTATACATGCTAAAACGCCACAAACAAATCCAATGTTGAATAGAGACATTGATCATCTGGATTTCTCCACAAATCCAAGCACAAGAAGCCACGAAAAATGAGCTTTTCCACCTAACAAGAATTTTCTGACTACTCATCATCTGATAAAGTTTCTTACTATCTTTGATTACCTACAAGTCCATTTTTATCCAACACCGGCTCAGACACACAGTGATCTAGGGATGGTGTTTCTCAAAGATGGGGATAAAAGGCTTACAGCACCTGGTATTCCCAGGCGGTCTCCCATCCAAGTACTAACCAGGCCCTACCCTGCTTAGCTTCCGAGATCAGACGAGATCGGGCGTGCTCAGGGTGGTATGGCCGTAAGCAACAGCAAACCCTATAAACAGGCTCTTTATACATGCTAAAACGCCACAAACAAATCCAATGTTGAATAGAGACATTGATCATCTGGATTTCTCCACAAATCCAAGCACAAGAAGCCACGAAAAATGAGCTTTTCCACCTAACAAGAATTTTCTGACTACTCATCATCTGATAAAGTTTCTTACTATCTTTGATTACCTACAAGTCCATTTTTATCCAACACCGGCTCAGACACACAGTGATCTAGGGATGGTGTTTCTCAAAGATGGGGATAAAAGGCTTACAGCACCTGGTATTCCCAGGCGGTCTCCCATCCAAGTACTAACCAGGCCCTACCCTGCTTAGTTTCCGAGATCAGGCGTGCTCAGGGTGGTATGGCCGTAAGCAACAACAAACCCTATAAACAGGCTCTTTATACATGCTAAAACGCCACAAACAAATCCAATGTTGAATAGGGACATTGATCATCTGGACTTCTCCACAAATCCAAGCACAAGAAGCCACGAAAAATGAGCTTTTCCACCTAACAAGAATTTTCTGACTACTCATCATCTGATAAAGTTTCTTACTATCTTTGATTACCTACAAGTCCATTTTTATCCAACACCGGCTCAGACACACAGTGATCTAGGGATGGCGTTTTGCTTCATTCTCAAAGATGGGGATAAAAGGCTTACAGCACCTGGTATTCCCAGGCGGTCTCCCATCCAAGTACTAACCAGGCCCTACCCTGCTTAGCTTCCGAGATCAGACGAGATCGGGCGTGCTCAGGGTGGTATGGCCGTAAGCAACAGCAAACCCTATAAACAGGCTCTTTATACATGCTAAAACGCCACAAACAAATCCAATGTTGAATAGGGACATTGATCATCTGGACTTCTCCACAAATCCAAGCACAAGAAGCCACGAAAAATGAGCTTTTCCACCTAACAAGAATTTTCTGACTACTCATCATCTGATAAAGTTTCTTACTATCTTTGATTACCTACAAGTCCATTTTTATCCAACACCGGCTCAGACACACAGTGATCTAGGGATGGTGTTTCTCAAAGATGGGGATAAAAGGCTTACAGCACCTGGTATTCCCAGGCGGTCTCCCATCCAAGTACTAACCAGGCCCTACCCTGCTTAGCTTCCGAGATCAAACGAGATCGGGCGTGCTCAGGGTGGTATGGCCGTAAGCAACAGCAAACCCTATAAACAGGCTCTTTATACATGCTAAAACGCCACAAACAAATCCAATGTTGAATAGAGACATTGATCATCTGGATTTCTCCACAAATCCAAGCACAAGAAGCCACGAAAAATGAGCTTTTCCACCTAACAAGAATTTTCTGACTACTCATCATCTGATAAAGTTTCTTACTATCTTTGATTACCTACAAGTCCATTTTTATCCAACACCGGCTCAGACACACAGTGATCTAGGGATGGTGTTTCTCAAAGATGGGGATAAAAGGCTTACAGCACCTGGTATTCCCAGGCGGTCTCCCATCCAAGTACTAACCAGGCCCTACCCTGCTTAGTTTCCGAGATCAGACGAGATCGGGCGTGCTCAGGGTGGTATGGCCGTAAGCAACAGCAAACCCTATAAACAGGCTCTTTATACATGCTAAAACGCCACGAAGAAATCCAATGTTGAATAGGGACATTGATCATCTGGATTTCTCCACAAATCCAAGCACAAGAAGCCACGAAAAATGAGCTTTTCCACCTAACAAGAATTTTCTGACTACTCATCATCTGATAAAGTTTCTTACTATCTTTGATTACCTACAAGTCCATTTTTATCCAACACCGGCTCAGACACACAGTGATCTAGGGATGGTGTTTCTCAAAGATGGGGATAAAAGGCTTACAGCACCTGGTATTCCCAGGCGGTCTCCCATCCAAGTACTAACCAGGCCCTACCCTGCTTAGCTTCCGAGATCAGACGAGATCGGGCGTGCTCAGGGTGGTATGGCCGTAAGCAACAGCAAACCCTATAAACAGGCTCTTTATACATGCTAAAACGCCACAAAGAAATCCAATGTTGAATAGGGACATTGATCATCTGGATTTCTCCACAAATCCAAGCACAAGAAGCCACGAAAAATGAGCTTTTCCACCTAACAAGAATTTTCTGACTACTCATCATCTGATAAAGTTTCTTACTATCTTTGATTACCTACAAGTCCATTTTTATCCAACACCGGCTCAGACACACAGTGATCGAGGGATGGCGTTTTGCTTCATTCTCAAAGATGGGGATAAAAGGCTTACAGCACCTGGTATTCCCAGGCGGTCTCCCATCCAAGTACTAACCAGGCCCTACCCTGCTTAGTTTCCGAGATCAGGCGTGCTCAGGGTGGTATGGCCGTAAGCAACAGCAAACCCTATAAACAGGCTCTTTATACATGCTAAAACGCCACAAAGAAATCCAATGTTGAATAGGGACATTGATCATCTGGATTTCTCCACAAATCCAAGCACAAGAAGCCACGAAAAATGAGCTTTTCCACCTAACAAGAATTTTCTGACTACTCATCATCTGATAAAGTTTCTTACTATCTTTGATTACCTACAAGTCCACTTTTATCCAACACCGGCTCAGACACACAGTGATCTAGGGATGGCGTTTTGCTTCATTCTCAAAGATGGGGATAAAAGGCTTACAGCACCTGGTATTCCCAGGCGGTCTCCCATCCAAGTACTAACCAGGCCCTACCCTGCTTAGCTTCCGAGATCAGACGAGATCGGGCGTGCTCAGGGTGGTATGGCCGTAAGCAACAGCAAACCCTATAAACAGGCTCTTTATACATGCTAAAACGCCACAAACAAATCCAATGTTGAATAGAGACATTGATCATCTGGATTTCTCCACAAATCCAAGCACAAGAAGCCACGAAAAATGAGCTTTTCCACCTAACAAGAATTTTCTGACTACTCATCATCTGATAAAGTTTCTTACTATCTTTGATTACCTACAAGTCCATTTTTATCCAACACCGGCTCAGACACACAGTGATCTAGGGATGGCGTTTTGCTTCATTCTCAAAGATGGGGATAAAAGGCTTACAGCACCTGGTATTCCCAGGCGGTCTCCCATCCAAGTACTAACCAGGCCCTACCCTGCTTAGCTTCCGAGATCAGACGAGATCGGGCGTGCTCAGGGTGGTATGGCCGTAAGCAACAGCAAACCCTATAAACAGGCTCTTTATACATGCTAAAACGCCACGAAGAAATCCAATGTTGAATAGGGACATTGATCATCTGGACTTCTCCACAAATCCAAGCACAAGAAGCCACGAAAAATGAGCTTTTCCACCTAACAAGAATTTTCTGACTACTCATCATCTGATAAAGTTTCTTACTATCTTTGATTACCTACAAGTCCATTTTTATCCAACACCGGCTCAGACACACAGTGATCTAGGGATGGCGTTTTGCTTCATTCTCAAAGATGGGGATAAAAGGCTTACAGCACCTGGTATTCCCAGGCGGTCTCCCATCCAAGTACTAACCAGGCCCTACCCTGCTTAGCTTCCGAGATCAGACGAGATCGGGCGTGCTCAGGGTGGTATGGCCGTAAGCAACAGCAAACCCTATAAACAGGCTCTTTATACATGCTAAAACGCCACAAACAAATCCAATGTTGAATAGGGACATTGATCATCTGGACTTCTCCACAAATCCAAGCACAAGAAGCCACGAAAAATGAGCTTTTCCACCTAACAAGAATTTTCTGACTACTCATCATCTGATAAAGTTTCTTACTATCTTTGATTACCTACAAGTCCATTTTTATCCAACACCGGCTCAGACACACAGTGATCGAGGGATGGCGTTTTGCTTCATTCTCAAAGATGGGGATAAAAGGCTTACAGCACCTGGTATTCCCAGGCGGTCTCCCATCCAAGTACTAACCAGGCCCTACCCTGCTTAGCTTCCGAGATCAGACGAGATCGGGCGTGCTCAGGGTGGTATGGCCGTAAGCAACAGCAAACCCTATAAACAGGCTCTTTATACATGCTAAAACGCCACAAACAAATCCAATGTTGAATAGAGACATTGATCATCTGGATTTCTCCACAAATCCAAGCACAAGAAGCCACGAAAAATGAGCTTTTCCACCTAACAAGAATTTTCTGACTACTCATCATCTGATAAAGTTTCTTACTATCTTTGATTACCTACAAGTCCATTTTTATCCAACACCGGCTCATACACACAGTGATCTAGGGATGGTGTTTCTCAAAGATGGGGATAAAAGGCTTACAGCACCTGGTATTCCCAGGCGGTCTCCCATCCAAGTACTAACCAGGCCCTACCCTGCTTAGCTTCCGAGATCAGACGAGATCGGGCGTGCTCAGGGTGGTATGGCCGTAAGCAACAGCAAACCCTATAAACAGGCTCTTTATACATGCTAAAACGCCACGAAGAAATCCAATGTTGAATAGGGACATTGATCATCTGGATTTCTCCACAAATCCAAGCACAAGAAGCCACGAAAAATGAGCTTTTCCACCTAACAAGAATTTTCTGACTACTCATCATCTGATAAAGTTTCTTACTATCTTTGATTACCTACAAGTCCATTTTTATCCAACACCGGCTCAGACACACAGTGATCTAGGGATGGCGTTTTGCTTCATTCTCAAAGATGGGGATAAAAGGCTTACAGCACCTGGTATTCCCAGGCGGTCTCCCATCCAAGTACTAACCAGGCCCTACGCTGCTTAGCTTCCGAGATCAGACGAGATCGGGCGTGCTCAGGGTGGTATGGCCGTAAGCAACAGCAAACCCTATAAACAGGCTCTTTATATATGCTAAAACGCCACGAAGAAATCCAATGTTGAATAGAGACATTGATCATCTGGATTTCTCCACAAATCCAAGCACAAGAAGCCACGAAAAATGAGCTTTTCCACCTAACAAGAATTTTCTGACTACTCATCATCTGATAAAGTTTCTTACTATCTTTGATTACCTACAAGTCCATTTTTATCCAACACCGGCTCAGACACACAGTGATCTAGGGATGGCGTTTTGCTTCATTCTCAAAGATGGGGATAAAAGGCTTACAGCACCTGGTATTCCCAGGCGGTCTCCCATCCAAGTACTAACCAGGCCCTACCCTGCTTAGCTTCCGAGATCAGACGAGATCGGGCGTGCTCAGGGTGGTATGGCCGTAAGCAACAGCAAACCCTATAAACAGGCTCTTTATACATGCTAAAACGCCACGAAGAAATCCAATGTTGAATAGGGACATTGATCATCTGGACTTCTCCACAAATCCAAGCACAAGAAGCCACGAAAAATGAGCTTTTCCACCTAACAAGAATTTTCTGACTACTCATCATCTGATAAAGTTTCTTACTATCTTTGATTACCTACAAGTCCATTTTTATCCAACACCGGCTCAGACACACAGTGATCTAGGGATGGCGTTTTGCTTCATTCTCAAAGATGGGGATAAAAGGCTTACAGCACCTGGTATTCCCAGGCGGTCTCCCATCCAAGTACTAACCAGGCCCTACCCTGCTTAGTTTCCGAGATCAGACGAGATCGGGCGTGCTCAGGGTGGTATGGCCGTAAGCAACAGCAAACCCTATAAACAGGCTCTTTATACATGCTAAAACGCCACAAACAAATCCAATGTTGAATAGGGACATTGATCATCTGGACTTCTCCACAAATCCAAGCACAAGAAGCCACGAAAAATGAGCTTTTCCACCTAACAAGAATTTTCTGACTACTCATCATCTGATAAAGTTTCTTACTATCTTTGATTACCTACAAGTCCATTTTTATCCAACACCGGCTCAGACACACAGTGATCTAGGGATGGCGTTTTGCTTCATTCTCAAAGATGGGGATAAAAGGCTTACAGCACCTGGTATTCCCAGGCGGTCTCCCATCCAAGTACTAACCAGGCCCTTTCCTGCTTAGCTTTCGAGATCAGACGAGATCGGGCGTGCTCAGGGTGGTATGGCCGTAAGCAACAGCAAACCCTATAAACAGGCTCTTTATACATGCTAAAACGCCACAAACAAATCCAATGTTGAATAGAGACATTGATCATCTGGATTTCTCCACAAATCCAAGCACAAGAAGCCACGAAAAATGAGCTTTTCCACCTAACAAGAATTTTCTGACTACTCATCATCTGATAAAGTTTCTTACTATCTTTGATTACCTACAAGTCCATTTTTATCCAACACCGGCTCATACACACAGTGATCTAGGGATGGTGTTTCTCAAAGATGGGGATAAAAGGCTTACAGCACCTGGTATTCCCAGGCGGTCTCCCATCCAAGTACTAACCAGGCCCTACCCTGCTTAGCTTTCGAGATCAGACGAGATCGGGCGTGCTCAGGGTGGTATGGCCGTAAGCAACAGCAAACCCTATAAACAGGCTCTTTATACATGCTAAAACGCCACAAACAAATCCAATGTTGAATAGAGACATTGATCATCTGGATTTCTCCACAAATCCAAGCACAAGAAGCCACGAAAAATGAGCTTTTCCACCTAACAAGAATTTTCTGACTACTCATCATCTGATAAAGTTTCTTACTATCTTTGATTACCTACAAGTCCATTTTTATCCAACACCGGCTCATACACACAGTGATCTAGGGATGGTGTTTCTCAAAGATGGGGATAAAAGGCTTACAGCACCTGGTATTCCCAGGCGGTCTCCCATCCAAGTACTAACCAGGCCCTACCCTGCTTAGCTTCCGAGATCAGACGAGATCGGGCGTGCTCAGGGTGGTATGGCCGTAAGCAACAGCAAACCCTATAAACAGGCTCTTTATACATGCTAAAACGCCACGAAGAAATCCAACGTTGAATAGGGACATTGATCATCTGGATTTCTCCACAAATCCAAGCACAAGAAGCCACGAAAAATGAGCTTTTCCACCTAACAAGAATTTTCTGACTACTCATCATCTGATAAAGTTTCTTACTATCTTTGATTACCTACAAGTCCATTTTTATCCAACACCGGCTCAGACACACAGTGATCTAGGGATGGTGTTTCTCAAAGATGGGGATAAAAGGCTCACAGCACCTGGTATTCCCAGGCGGTCTCCCATCCAAGTACTAACCAGGCCCTACCCTGCTTAGTTTCCGAGATCAGACGAGATCGGGCGTGCTCAGGGTGGTATGGCCGTAAGCAACAGCAAACCCTATAAACAGGCTCTTTATACATGCTAAAACGCCACGAAGAAATCCAATGTTGAATAGGGACATTGATCATCTGGATTTCTCCACAAATCCAAGCACAAGAAGCCACGAAAAATGAGCTTTTCCACCTAACAAGAATTTTCTGACTACTCATCATCTGATAAAGTTTCTTACTATCTTTGATTACCTACAAGTCCATTTTTATCCAACACCGGCTCAGACACACAGTGATCTAGGGATGGCGTTTTGCTTCATTCTCAAAGATGGGGATAAAAGGCTTACAGCACCTGGTATTCCCAGGCGGTCTCCCATCCAAGTACTAACCAGGCCCTACCCTGCTTAGCTTCCGAGATCAGACGAGATCGGGCGTGCTCAGGGTGGTATGGCCGTAAGCAACAGCAAACCCTATAAACAGGCTCTTTATACATGCTAAAACGCCACAAACAAATCCAATGTTGAATAGAGACATTGATCATCTGGATTTCTCCACAAATCCAAGCACAAGAAGCCACGAAAAATGAGCTTTTCCACCTAACAAGAATTTTCTGACTACTCATCATCTGATAAAGTTTCTTACTATCTTTGATTACCTACAAGTCCATTTTTATCCAACACCGGCTCAGACACACAGTGATCTAGGGATGGTGTTTCTCAAAGATGGGGATAAAAGGCTTACAGCACCTGGTATTCCCAGGCGGTCTCCCATCCAAGTACTAACCAGGCCCTACCCTGCTTAGCTTCCGAGATCAGACGAGATCGGGCGTGCTCAGGGTGGTATGGCCGTAAGCAACAGCAAACCCTATAAACAGGCTCTTTATACATGCTAAAACGCCACGAAGAAATCCAATGTTGAATAGGGACATTGATCATCTGGATTTCTCCACAAATCCAAGCACAAGAAGCCACGAAAAATGAGCTTTTCCACCTAACAAGAATTTTCTGACTACTCATCATCTGATAAAGTTTCTTACTATCTTTGATTACCTACAAGTCCATTTTTATCCAACACCGGCTCAGACACACAGTGATCGAGGGATGGCGTTTTGCTTCATTCTCAAAGATGGGGATAAAAGGCTTACAGCACCTGGTATTCCCAGGCGGTCTCCCATCCAAGTACTAACCAGGCCCTACCCTGCTTAGTTTCCGAGATCAGACGAGATCGGGCGTGCTCAGGGTGGTATGGCCGTAAGCAACAGCAAACCCTATAAACAGGCTCTTTATACATGCTAAAACGCCACAAAGAAATCCAATGTTGAATAGGGACATTGATCATCTGGATTTCTCCACAAATCCAAGCACAAGAAGCCACGAAAAATGAGCTTTTCCACCTAACAAGAATTTTCTGACTACTCATCATCTGATAAAGTTTCTTACTATCTTTGATTACCTACAAGTCCATTTTTATCCAACACCGGCTCAGACACACAGTGATCGAGGGATGGCGTTTTGCTTCATTCTCAAAGATGGGGATAAAAGGCTTACAGCACCTGGTATTCCCAGGCGGTCTCCCATCCAAGTACTAACCAGGCCCTACCCTGCTTAGTTTCCGAGATCAGACGAGATCGGGCGTGCTCAGGGTGGTATGGCCGTAAGCAACAGCATACCCTATAAACAGGCTCTTTATACATGCTAAAACGCCACAAAGAAATCCAATGTTGAATAGGGACATTGATCATCTGGATTTCTCCACAAATCCAAGCACAAGAAGCCACGAAAAATGAGCTTTTCCACCTAACAAGAATTTTCTGACTACTCATCATCTGATAAAGTTTCTTACTATCTTTGATTACCTACAAGTCCACTTTTATCCAACACCGGCTCAGACACACAGTGATCTAGGGATGGCGTTTTGCTTCATTCTCAAAGATGGGGATAAAAGGCTTACAGCACCTGGTATTCCCAGGCGGTCTCCCATCCAAGTACTAACCAGGCCCTACCCTGCTTAGCTTCCGAGATCAGACGAGATCGGGCGTGCTCAGGGTGGTATGGCCGTAAGCAACAGCAAACCCTATAAACAGGCTCTTTATACATGCTAAAACGCCACAAACAAATCCAATGTTGAATAGAGACATTGATCATCTGGATTTCTCCACAAATCCAAGCACAAGAAGCCACGAAAAATGAGCTTTTCCACCTAACAAGAATTTTCTGACTACTCATCATCTGATAAAGTTTCTTACTATCTTTGATTACCTACATGTCCATTTTTATCCAACACCGGCTCAGACACACAGTGATCTAGGGATGGCGTTTTGCTTCATTCTCAAAGATGGGGATAAAAGGCTTACAGCACCTGGTATTCCCAGGCGGTCTCCCATCCAAGTACTAACCAGGCCCTACCCTGCTTAGTTTCCGAGATCAGACGAGATCGGGCGTGCTCAGGGTGGTATGGCCGTAAGCAACAGCAAACCCTATAAACAGGCTCTTTATACATGCTAAAACGCCACAAACAAATCCAATGTTGAATAGGGACATTGATCATCTGGACTTCTCCACAAATCCAAGCACAAGAAGCCACGAAAAATGAGCTTTTCCACCTAACAAGAATTTTCTGACTACTCATCATCTGATAAAGTTTCTTACTATCTTTGATTACCTACAAGTCCATTTTTATCCAACACCGGCTCAGACACACAGTGATCTAGGGATGGCGTTTTGCTTCATTCTCAAAGATGGGGATAAAAGGCTTACAGCACCTGGTATTCCCAGGCGGTCTCCCATCCAAGTACTAACCAGGCCCTTTCCTGCTTAGCTTTCGAGATCAGACGAGATCGGGCGTGCTCAGGGTGGTATGGCCGTAAGCAACAGCAAACCCTATAAACAGGCTCTTTATACATGCTAAAACGCCACAAACAAATCCAATGTTGAATAGAGACATTGATCATCTGGATTTCTCCACAAATCCAAGCACAAGAAGCCACGAAAAATGAGCTTTTCCACCTAACAAGAATTTTCTGACTACTCATCATCTGATAAAGTTTCTTACTATCTTTGATTACCTACAAGTCCATTTTTATCCAACACCGGCTCATACACACAGTGATCTAGGGATGGTGTTTCTCAAAGATGGGGATAAAAGGCTTACAGCACCTGGTATTCCCAGGCGGTCTCCCATCCAAGTACTAACCAGGCCCTACCCTGCTTAGCTTCCGAGATCAGACGAGATCGGGCGTGCTCAGGGTGGTATGGCCGTAAGCAACAGCAAACCCTATAAACAGGCTCTTTATACATGCTAAAACGCCACGAAGAAATCCAACGTTGAATAGGGACATTGATCATCTGGATTTCTCCACAAATCCAAGCACAAGAAGCCACGAAAAATGAGCTTTTCCACCTAACAAGAATTTTCTGACTACTCATCATCTGATAAAGTTTCTTACTATCTTTGATTACCTACAAGTCCATTTTTATCCAACACCGGCTCAGACACACAGTGATCTAGGGATGGTGTTTCTCAAAGATGGGGATAAAAGGCTCACAGCACCTGGTATTCCCAGGCGGTCTCCCATCCAAGTACTAACCAGGCCCTACCCTGCTTAGTTTCCGAGATCAGACGAGATCGGGCGTGCTCAGGGTGGTATGGCCGTAAGCAACAGCAAACCCTATAAACAGGCTCTTTATACATGCTAAAACGCCACAAACAAATCCAATGTTGAATAGGGACATTGATCATCTGGACTTCTCCACAAATCCAAGCACAAGAAGCCACGAAAAATGAGCTTTTCCACCTAACAAGAATTTTCTGACTACTCATCATCTGATAAAGTTTCTTACTATCTTTGATTACGTACAAGTCCATTTTTATCCAACACCGGCTCAGACACACAGTGATCTAGGGATGGCGTTTTGCTTCATTCTCAAAGATGGGGATAAAAGGCTTACAGCACCTGGTATTCCCAGGCGGTCTCCCATCCAAGTACTAACCAGGCCCTACCCTGCTTAGCTTCCGAGATCAGACGAGATCGGGCGTGCTGAGGGTGGTATGGCCGTAAGCAACAGCAAACCCTATAAACAGGCTCTTTATACATGCTAAAACGCCACAAACAAATCCAATGTTGAATAGAGACATTGATCATCTGGATTTCTCCACAAATCCAAGCACAAGAAGCCACGAAAAATGAGCTTTTCCACCTAACAAGAATTTTCTGACTACTCATCATCTGATAAAGTTTCTTACTATCTTTGATTACCTACAAGTCCATTTTTATCCAACACCGGCTCAGACACACAGTGATCTAGGGATGGTGTTTCTCAAAGATGGGGATAAAAGGCTTACAGCACCTGGTATTCCCAGGCGGTCTCCCATCCAAGTACTAACCAGGCCCTACCCTGCTTAGCTTCCGAGATCAGACGAGATCGGGCGTGCTCAGGGTGGTATGGCCGTAAGCAACAGCAAACCCTATAAACAGGCTCTTTATACATGCTAAAACGCCACAAACAAATCCAATGTTGCATAGAGACATTGATCATCTGGATTTCTCCACAAATCCAAGCACAAGAAGCCACGAAAAATGAGCTTTTCCACCTAACAAGAATTTTCTGACTACTCATCATCTGATAAAGTTTCTTACTATCTTTGATTACCTACAAGTCCATTTTTATCCAACACCGGCTCAGACACACAGTGATCTAGGGATGGTGTTTCTCAAAGATGGGGATAAAAGGCTTACAGCACCTGGTATTCCCAGGCGGTCTCCCATCCAAGTACTAACCAGGCCCTACCCTGCTTAGCTTCCGAGATCAAACGAGATCGGGCGTGCTCAGGGTGGTATGGCCGTAAGCAACAGCAAACCCTATAAACAGGCTCTTTATACATGCTAAAACGCCACAAACAAATCCAATGTTGAATAGAGACATTGATCATCTGGATTTCTCCACAAATCCAAGCACAAGAAGCCACGAAAAATGAGCTTTTCCACCTAACAAGAATTTTCTGACTACTCACCATCTGATAAAGTTTCTTACTATCTTTGATTACCTACAAGTCCATTTTTATCCAACACCGGCTCAGACACACAGTGATCGAGGGATGGCGTTTTGCTTCATTCTCAAAGATGGGGATAAAAGGCTTACAGCACCTGGTATTCCCAGGCGGTCTCCCATCCAAGTACTAACCAGGCCCTACCCTGCTTAGCTTCCGAGATCAGACGAGATCGGGCGTGCTCAGGGTGGTATGGCCGTAAGCAACAGCAAACCCTATAAACAGGCTCTTTATACATGCTAAAACGCCACAAACAAATCCAATGTTGAATAGAGACATTGATCATCTGGATTTCTCCACAAATCCAAGCACAAGAAGCCACGAAAAATGAGCTTTTCCACCTAACAAGAATTTTCTGACTACTCACCATCTGATAAAGTTTCTTACTATCTTTGATTACCTACAAGTCCATTTTTATCCAACACCGGCTCAGACACACAGTGATCGAGGGATGGCGTTTTGCTTCATTCTCAAAGATGGGGATAAAAGGCTTACAGCACCTGGTATTCCCAGGCGGTCTCCCATCCAAGTACTAACCAGGCCCTACCCTGCTTAGCTTCCGAGATCAGACGAGATCGGGCGTGCTCAGGGTGGTATGGCCGTAAGCAACAACAAACCCTATAAACAGGCTCTTTATACATGCTAAAACGCCACGAAGAAATCCAATGTTGAATAGGGACATTGATCATCTGGACTTCTCCACAAATCCAAGCACAAGAAGCCACGAAAAATGAGCTTTTCCACCTAACAAGAATTTTCTGACTACTCATCATCTGATAAAGTTTCTTACTATCTTTGATTACCTACAAGTCCATTTTTATCCAACACCGGCTCAGACACACAGTGATCTAGGGATGGTGTTTCTCAAAGATGGGGATAAAAGGCTTACAGCACCTGGTATTCCCAGGCGGTCTCCCATCCAAGTACTAACCAGGCCCTACCCTGCTTAGCTTCCGAGATCAGACGAGATCGGGCGTGCTCAGGGTGGTATGGCCGTAAGCAACAGCAAACCCTATAAACAGGCTCTTTATACATGCTAAAACGCCACGAAGAAATCCAATGTTGAATAGGGACATTGATCATCTGGATTTCTCCACAAATCCAAGCACAAGAAGCCACGAAAAATGAGCTTTTCCACCTAACAAGAATTTTCTGACTACTCATCATCTGATAAAGTTTCTTACTATCTTTGATTACCTACAAGTCCATTTTTATCCAACACCGGCTCAGACACACAGTGATCTAGGGATGGTGTTTCTCAAAGATGGGGATAAAAGGCTTACAGCACCTGGTATTCCCAGGCGGTCTCCCATCCAAGTACTAACCAGGCCCTACCCTGCTTAGCTTCCGAGATCAGACGAGATCGCGCGTGCTCAGGGTGGTATGGCCGTAAGCAACAGCAAACCCTATAAACAGGCTCTTTATACATGCTAAAACGCCACGAAGAAATCCAATGTTGAATAGGGACATTGATCATCTGGATTTCTCCACAAATCCAAGCACAAGAAGCCACGAAAAATGAGCTTTTCCACCTAACGCCTAAAAGGCTTACAGCACCTGGTATTCCCAGGCGGTCTCCCATCCAAGTATACATGCTAAAATGCCACGAAGAAATCCAATGTTGAATAGGGACATTGATCATCTGGATTTCTCCACAAATCCAAGCACAAGAAGCCACGAAAAATGAGCTTTTCCACCTAACAAGAATTTTCTGACTACTCATCATCTGATAAAGTTTCTTACTATCTTTGGTTACCTACAAGTCCATTTTTATCCAACACCGGCTCAGACACACAGTGATCGAGGGATGGCGTTTTGCTTCATTCTCAAAGATGGGGATAAAAGGCTTACAGCACCTGGTATTCCCAGGCGGTCTCCCATCCAAGTACTAACCAGGCCCTACCCTGCTTAGCTTCCGAGATCAGACGAGATCGGGCGTGCTCAGGGTGGTATGGCCGTAAGCAACAGCAAACCCTATAAACAGGCTCTTTATACATGCTAAAACGCCACAAACAAATCCAATGTTGCATAGAGACATTGATCATCTGGATTTCTCCACAAATCCAAGCAC
>NC_054395.1:2479200-2484200 GCF_017976425.1 Toxotes jaculatrix | reverse complement strand
GCTTTTCCACCTAACAAGAATTTTCTGACTACTCATCATCTGATAAAGTTTCTTACTATCTTTGATTACCTACAAGTCCATTTTTATCCAACACCGGCTCAGACACACAGTGATCTAGGGATGGTGTTTCTCAAAGATGGGGATAAAAGGCTCACAGCACCTGGTATTCCCAGGCGGTCTCCCATCCAAGTACTAACCAGGCCCTACCCTGCTTAGCTTCCGAGATCAAACGAGATCGGGCGTGCTCAGGGTGGTACGGCCGTAAGCAACAGCAAACCCTATAAACAGGCTCTTTATACATGCTAAAACGCCACGAACAAATCCAATGTTGAATAGGGACATTGATCATCTGGATTTCTCCACAAATCCAAGCACAAGAAGCCACGAAAAATGAGCTTTTCCACCTAACGCCCAAAAGGCTTACAGCACCTGGTATTCCCAGGCGGTCTCCCATCCAAGTATACATGCTAAAATGCCACGAAGAAATCCAATGTTGAATAGGGACATTGATCATCTGGATTTCTCCACAAATCCAAGCACAAGAAGCCACGAAAAATGAGCTTTTCCACCTAACAAGAATTTTCTGACTACTCATCATCTGATAAAGTTTATTAGTATCTTTGATTACCTACAAGTCCATTTTTATCCAACACCGGCTCAGACACACAGTGATCTAGGGATGGCGTTTCTCAATCAAAGATGGGGATAAAAGGCTTACAGCACCTGGTATTCCCAGGCGGTCTCCCATCCAAGTACTAACCAGGCCCTACGCTGCTTAGCTTCCGAGATCAGACGAGATCGGGCGTGCTCAGGGTGGTATGGCCGTAAGCAACAGCAAACCCTATAAACAGGCTCTTTATACATGCTAAAACGCCACGAAGAAATCCAATGTTGAATAGGGACATTGATCATCTGGATTTCTCCACAAATCCAAGCACAAGAAGCCACGAAAAATTAGCTTTTCCACCTAACAAGAATTTTTTGACTACTCATCATCTGATAAAGTTTCTTACTATCTTTGATTACCTACAAGTCCATTTTTATCCAACACCGGCTCAGACACACAGTGATCGAGGAATGGCGTTTTGCTTCATTCTCAAAGATGGGGATAAAAGGCTTACAGCACCTGGTATTCCCAGGCGGTCTCCCATCCAAGTACTAACCAGGCCCTACCCTGCTTAGCTTCCGAGATCAGACGAGATCCGGCGTGCTCAGGGTGGTATGGCCGTAAGCAACAGCAAACCCTATAAACAGGCTCTTTATACATGCTAAAACGCCACGAAGAAATCCAATGTTGAATAGGGACATTGATCATCTGGATTTCTCCACAAATCCAAGCACAAGAAGCCACGAAAAATGAGCTTTTCCACCTAACGCCTAAAAGGCTTACAGCACCTGGTATTCCCAGGCGGTCTCCCATCCAAGTATACATGCTAAAACGCCACGAAGAAATCCAATGTTGAATAGGGACATTGATCATCTGGACTTCTCCACAAATCCAAGCACAAGAAGCCACGAAAAATGAGCTTTTCCACCTAACAAGAATTTTCTGACTACTCATCATCTGATAAAGTTTCTTACTATCTTTGATTACCTACAAGTCCATTTTTATCCAACACCGGCTCAGACACACAGTGATCTAGGGATGGCGTTTTGCTTCATTCTCAAAGATGGGGATAAAAGGCTTACAGCACCTGGTATTTCCAGGCGGTTTCCCATACAAGTACTAACCAGGCCCTACCCTGCTTAGCTTCCGAGATCAGACGAGATCGGGCGTGCTCAGGGTGGTATGGCCGTAAGCAACAGCAAACCCTATAAACAGGCTCTTTATACATGCTAAAACACCACGAAGAAATCCAATGTTGAATAGGGACATTGATCATCTGGACTTCTCCACAAATCCAAGCACAAGAAGCCACGAAAAATGAGCTTTTCCACCTAACAAGAATTTTCTGACTACTCATCATCTGATAAAGTTTCTTACTATCTTTGATTACCTACAAGTCCATTTTTATCCAACACCGGCTCAGACACACAGTGATCTAGGGATGGCGTTTTGCTTCATTCTCAAAGATGGGGATAAAAGGCTTACAGCACCTGGTATTCCCAGGCGGTCTCCCATCCAAGTACTAACCAGGCCCTACCCTGCTTAGCTTCCGAGATCAGACGAGATCAGGCGTGCTCAGGGTGGTATGGCCGTAAGCAACAGCAAACCCTATAAACAGGCTCTTTATACATGCTAAAACACCACGAAGAAATCCAATGTTGAATAGGGACATTGATCATCTGGACTTCTCCACAAATCCAAGCACAAGAAGCCACGAAAAATGAGCTTTTCCACCTAACAAGAATTTTCTGACTACTCATCATCTGATAAAGTTTCTTACTATCTTTGATTACCTACAAGTCCATTTTTATCCAACACCGGCTCAGACACACAGTGATCTAGGGATGGCGTTTCTCAATCAAAGATGGGGATAAAAGGCTTACAGCACCTGGTATTCCCAGGCGGTCTCCCATCCAAGTACTAACCAGGCCCTACCCTGCTTAGCTTCCGAGATCAGACGAGATCGGGCGTGCTCAGGGTGGTATGGCCGTAAGCAACAGCAAACCCTATAAACAGGCTCTTTATACATGCTAAAACGCCACGAAGAAATCCAATGTTGAATAGGGACATTGATCATCTGGATTTCTCCACAAATCCAAGCACAAGAAGCCACGAAAAATGAGCTTTTCCACCTAACAAGAATTTTTTGACTACTCATCATCTGATAAAGTTTCTTACTATCTTTGATTACCTACAAGTCCATTTTTATCCAACACCGGCTCAGACACACAGTGATCGAGGAATGGCGTTTTGCTTCATTCTCAAAGATGGGGATAAAAGGCTTACAGCACCTGGTATTCCCAGGCGGTCTCCCATCCAAGTACTAACCAGGCCCTACCCTGCTTAGCTTCCGAGATCAGACGAGATCAGGCGTGCTCAGGGTGGTATGGCCGTAAGCAACAGCAAACCCTATAAACAGGCTCTTTATACATGCTAAAACGCCACGAAGAAATCCAATGTTGAATAGGGACATTGATCATCTGGATTTCTCCACAAATCCAAGCACAAGAAGCCACGAAAAATGAGCTTTTCCACCTAACGCCTAAAAGGCTTACAGCACCTGGTATTCCCAGGCGGTCTCCCATCCAAGTATACATGCTAAAACGCCACGAAGAAATCCAATGTTGAATAGGGACATTGATCATCTGGACTTCTCCACAAATCCAAGCACAAGAAGCCACGAAAAATGAGCTTTTCCACCTAACAAGAATTTTCTGACTACTCATCATCTGATAAAGTTTCTTACTATCTTTGATTACCTACAAGTCCATTTTTATCCAACACCGGCTCAGACACACAGTGATCTAGGGATGGCGTTTTGCTTCATTCTCAAAGATGGGGATAAAAGGCTTACAGCACCTGGTATTTCCAGGCGGTTTCCCATACAAGTACTAACCAGGCCCTACCCTGCTTAGCTTCCGAGATCAGACGAGATCGGGCGTGCTCAGGGTGGTATGGCCGTAAGCAACAGCAAACCCTATAAACAGGCTCTTTATACATGCTAAAACACCACGAAGAAATCCAATGTTGAATAGGGACATTGATCATCTGGACTTCTCCACAAATCCAAGCACAAGAAGCCACGAAAAATGAGCTTTTCCACCTAACAAGAATTTTCTGACTACTCATCATCTGATAAAGTTTCTTACTATCTTTGATTACCTACAAGTCCATTTTTATCCAACACCGGCTCAGACACACAGTGATCTAGGGATGGTGTTTCTCAAAGATGGGGATAAAAGGCTTACAGCACCTGGTATTCCCAGGCGGTCTCCCATCCAAGTACTAACCAGGCCCTACCCTGCTTAGTTTCCGAGATCAGACGAGATCGGGCGTGCTCAGGGTGGTATGGCCGTAAGCAACAGCAAACCCTATAAACAGGCTCTTTATACATGCTAAAACGCCACGAAGAAATCCAATGTTGAATAGGGACATTGATCATCTGGATTTCTCCACAAATCCAAGCACAAGAAGCCACGAAAAATGAGCTTTTCCACCTAACAAGAATTTTCTGACTACTCATCATCTGATAAAGTTTCTTACTATCTTTGATTACCTACAAGTCCATTTTTATCCAACACCGGCTCAGACACACAGTGATCTAGGGATGGTTTTTCTCAAAGATGGGGATAAAAGGCTCACAGCACCTGGTATTCCCAGGCGGTCTCCCATCCAAGTACTAACCAGGCCCTACCCTGCTTAGCTTCCGAGATCAGACGAGATCGGGCGTGCTCAGGGTGGTATGGCCGTAAGCAACAGCAAACCCTATAAACAGGCTCTTTATACATGCTAAAACGCCACGAAGAAATCCAATGTTGAATAGGGACATTGATCATCTGGATTTCTCCACAAATCCAAGCACAAGAAGCCACGAAAAATGAGCTTTTCCACCTAACAAGAATTTTCTGACTACTCATCATCTGATAAAGTTTCTTACTATCTTTGATTACCTACAAGTCCATTTTTATCCAACACCGGCTCAGACACACAGTGATCTAGGGATGGTGTTTCTCAAAGATGGGGATAAAAGGCTTACAGCACCTGGTATTCCCAGGCGGTCTCCCATCCAAGTACTAACCAGGCCCTACCCTGCTTAGTTTCCGAGATCAGACGAGATCGGGCGTGCTCAGGGTGGTATGGCCGTAAGCAACAGCAAACCCTATAAACAGGCTCTTTATACATGCTAAAACGCCACGAAGAAATCCAATGTTGAATAGGGACATTGATCATCTGGATTTCTCCACAAATCCAAGCACAAGAAGCCACGAAAAATGAGCTTTTCCACCTAACAAGAATTTTCTGACTACTCATCATCTGATAAAGTTTCTTGCTATCTTTGATTACCTACAAGTCCATTTTTATCCAACACCGGCTCAGACACACAGTGATCTAG